>NC_056746.1:792075877-792120877 GCF_019279795.1 Protopterus annectens
GTACGTGGGGACAGTAACACCATACTGTGCCCTTCCATGTTTAGAATCCGTGTGCATGCAAGACAGCCCTTTGCTACTACTAAGTGTGTGAGCATGCCCAGTATGCCGTTGTGTAGATGAACACAAAGTACATTCCAAACTGTGCCCTTCCGTGTTTAGAATCCGTGTGCATGCAAGACAGCCCTTCATTACTACTGTGTGTGAGCATGCCCAGTACGCCGTTGTGTAGATGGACACACAGTACATTCCAAACTGTGCCCTTCCATGTTTAGAATCCGTGTGCATGCAAGACAGCCCTTCATGTCTACTAAGTGTGTGAGCATGCCCAGTACGCCATTGTATAGATGGACACACAGTACATTCCAAACAGATGTGTGATACTAAGTGTGTGAGCATGCCCAGTGACAACTTGTGTCGGTGATGTGCCTCTGTGTATGGGCATGGCCATTGACATCCTGTATAGCGATGGTGGTCATCCAGGCAACAGATGTCCATACCCCACATCAGGATGGATTCCTACATTGAACACACTGGTTGACTGTCTTGAAGGGTGTACTGTCTCTGGCGCGTCTCGTATCTATGTAGAGTTGTAATAGTGCTCCGTAGATAGGCAGTTGTCCCACTCACACCACTGCCGTGTATTTGTCTACGTCTACCTTGGGACAGTAATATGCTTTTAGACTGCTCATTCTCTATACATTCCCTATCGGCGTCTTTGCCTTTGCGGATGATGTCATCCACCTAGAAGTATGCCTCTGGGAGTGCTGTGTTTCAGTAAACTCGGTAGCCCGTTCTGTAACTGCATAATGCTGTAGTGTAATAAGGTAGTTATGTGTATGTTTGACTCCCAGCCCTGCCAAGTGTGTGTGTGTGTGTTTCCAGCTGCCTGGGGACAAAGTAATGCTTTTAGACGGCTCACTCCCCACATTCCCTATTGGCGTCTTTGCCTTTGCGGATGATGTCATCTACCTAGAAGTATGCCTCGGAGTGCTGTGTTCCAGTAATCTCGATAGCGCGTTCTGTAACTGCATAATGCTGTAGTGCGATAAGGTAGTTAGGTTTATGTTCGACGCCCTGCCAAGTGTGTGTGTGTGTGTGTGTGTTTCCAGCTGCCTGGGGACAGAGTAATGCTTTTAGATGGCTCACTTCCCATACATTCTCTATCGGTGTCTTTGCCTTTGCAGATGATGTCATCCACCTAGATGTATGCCTATGGGAGTGCGGTGATGCTGGAACTCAGTAGTGCGTTCTGTTACTGCATAATGCTGTAGTGTGGTAGACTAGACAGGTAGGTGCTCGATTCCAAAGCATGGCAGGTGTGTGCGTTTGGCAGTTATACCGTATGTGTTGGTATCTGTGGGTGGCTAGCTGCGGGATGTGTTCATTGTGTTCTGTTGCTGACCTATATAGTGTCCACAGCCCACATATTCTGCCAAGACACTGGGTTGACAACACATACATTCGCCAATAGGTCTGGTGAGCAACTGTCAGCAGCCCTACTCTAAACCCTTGATACTGTCTGACCCATGTGATGCAACAAAACACACGTGCCTTGATAGTAACAACACTACATGATGCAGATGGCACATGTAGTTTCCTTTTCATTCCTGTCTAAAGCATTGCTGTCGTGTGGTCCGCTGTTGTGATATAAATGCCATATCTACATATGTGTGTACATGTATATGTATGTATGTATGTATATATATATATATATATATATATATATATATATATATCCATGTATATATGTATTCAAATAATATATATTATATATGTAGATATAGAGGTGAACATAGATGTGAACATATATGTCTGGGGACATCAGCACTATTGAATGTTTGTGCCGGATGATCTGTACGTGATAACCTGGGATCTATGTATATCTGCCATGGCATGGTGGTAATGCACATCATCTGTAGTGTGCAGGGTCACGGGTTGTAGTCGTGTAGACACTAGTTATTTTGTTGCTGGGAAGACCATGGGACATCGAATATGGTGATAGTAAGGCACCTGTTTCCAGTCGTGACAAATACTTACTGCGAACGCAGCTGGGGTATGAGCACACCCCTACACATTGCCCACTCTCCCCATCTCGGGACACATGTCATACGTTTTGTCAACCCATGTATTATCACACTTGCACAACCTACTGTTCCATGTACACCTACATCCGGTGAACTTGTGATCAGTATATTGCACGTTATACAGCGGACAGATGTCGCACGTTTTTCATGTCTGGGGTGCTGCTTCTAACTGGGATGTGATACAGTGTCATTCGACCTATTACTCGTATGCGCAGCCTATTATTCCTTTTACTGTGTTTGTTTCTGTGCACATTCATATTATTACTGTTGATAGGATGAGTGTTTGTGTTACTGTGACTGTACATTAACATATTGTTGTCTTCATGTAGTTGTGTCTTTCTGCTTTTCCCGTTTTGGGGTTGTCACAGCAGAACTCCGTTCCACGTGTTTCCCTTCCCATTTGACTATTTCATTCATTTATAGATACAATGAATATTATTCTGGACATCAGTTATAAATTCACTACAGGTATGCAATAGTCCTGTCAACAGATGTGACAGTACTTAGGGACAATCACAGACACTTCTACCATATTTGTACTATTAACTTGGAACGTGTTGACAGATTCGTAATACTACTACTTTTCTGCAGTTAAATGCATCTATTACTCTTCATTGTTGTAAGTAGTCATTCTCATTCAACACCTTTCCTCCAAAGGTCACTTGCTTTGTGAGTGGTTAAGAGGCTGGCCAGTTATTGTGCAAATGCTCTGACCATTGGTAGCATTGACATTGTCATATGTACAGGTTGGAATGTATTCTGGGGACTAGGGTTGCCACCTTTTCAAATGGCCAAGATGGGACATTTTCGGAATGCACATCAGATTTTACAGGCCGACACATACCCACGGTCGGTACAAAGGATAGAACTTTACTTATTTGCCTACATAAAAGCCTATTGTTGTAGCGGTTTAGTTGCTTATTCTGTTTCTTGTAACATTTAGGTATTTTAGATACAAAAATAATTATTTTATGCAACTATTACATAACATATGGGACATAATTATGTCCTACAATCTCAGGACATTTGCCATTTTTAATATATTTTGTCAGGACACAACTGTCTACAGAGGGACTGTCCCTCGCAAAGTGGGACAGATGGTAAACCTACTGGGGACACCAGATTGTTTGGGCCAACACATAGCCATGGTCAGTGCAGGTTTAGAACATTCATTTGTTTCCTAGCTGTGAGCCTATACCTTTGGCACTTTTGTTGTTTGCCTGTTTCTTGTATGAATTATGTTTATTCTATCCTGACGTGACCGCTTTAGGCAACTGTTACATGCAGTATGGTACATAGTTATTTCCTACAATCACAGGACATTTGGCATTCTATCATTGTTGGTCAGGTCACACCTACACACACATTACTTGTCCCGCACACAGTGGATCAGGGGGTATCCTGTTTACGTCAGTGCCTTCATTACCCATATACCATGTGCCACTATGCGAATGCATGCAATATATTCTCTCGCTTATTCGTGTTGGGACACGTGCATCACGGGCAGGTGTTTGATCCTGGGTAGTAGGTTCTGCATGACCATCTAGGGCTGGACAGTCTCGTGCACCACTACTGCACATTCCAACTTGTATCCAGATATCTACAGGACTGGACATCGTGTCTTCATACCCATTCTAATGTTTACACAGGTTACTTATCCCATGAGGGATGTCCCAAAAATTTAACAAGACCAAAACAAGACCAATAACGAACATTCTTCTGGCGTTACGAAAATGTGTTGGGGGTTTTACATGCAAGGGATACATAGTTTGCAATCCTGAAACTGCCTAGGGTGACACTACCTGCTACGTATGCTTAGTGGTCACTATGTGTAGATGTGGCTGCACCAAACTAGTAGGCCAAGTATGGCTGGATTTGGTGGACGTTCAGGTATGGGGGCAGCTTGTGTGCTGTGGAGGGGATGCTGCGTAGTCCATTATGCATCCAGGTGTGTTGCATTTGATATGGCCAGTTCCATCAGGACCAGTCTGTGGGTATGTGCCGGTGACATGTCTGTACATTTGTATCGCACATTTTAATATTCATATGTTTGTGGGATTGTTTTTCTACAGTATGGCCTGTCTGGTTGTATTGCAGATGTGTATACATGTTTTTGTGTTTGTTTCTGCTTCACCCACTGCTCCCTCATACACCTCCGGTTCACCTATTCTGCATACGACACAGTGTCGCCTTAGAGGATTATACCATTACCCACCCACCCCCCCACACACACACATATTCCTGACACTCCATCCATCACTGCTTTGGTTGATGGCCCATGACACGGTCAAGGTAACACATTGCATACCCTACATATGTCAGGTACCTGTATGGTTATGTGGACTACCCTGCCATGTTTGACTTTCCACATGCTATACCTCATGCACATAGGTACACGCCCATATTTAACTTTCATGACATGGTTGGTATACCCGGGTAATACCCGTTCAACTGTGACACATCCTGACAAGATTCGGCTTGGACCGCTGATGTGCGGATTTTGGCCGACTGTTCTAATCATTGGTAGGATGCCACCTTTTCCTATGTCCAGGATGGGATATATTCCGGACACATATCTGAATGTACTGGACAACACGTACCCACAGTCAATGCTATGGATAATACTGTTCCTTTCAGCCTACATGTTGCCTTATTGTTGTAGCAGTTTATATGCTCCTTCTGTTTCGTTTACATGCTTATTCTATTTCCTGTCACATTTGGTATGTGAAATACGGACATACCTATTATATGTGATTATTACATGCATTGTGGGATATAATTCGGTCATATGGTCACTAGATATTTACATTTATCATGTTTTTTGTTATGGACACATCTGCCCAGCTGTGTACCCTCCCTCACAATATGTATCAGCTGGTGACCCTGACCATTGGGCTGGACGTACCTATTGGCAGCGCGCTAACATATGATGTGTTTTACTTCCACTTGGTATAACTATCTACACTGCGTTGGACTACGGGCACATGGTTTTTAATGTCATTTGTTCGCGGGATAGGGACCCGTTATTTCCTACCATGCATTTGTGTTTGCTTCTTCATTTTGTGTTCGCAGGAACTGTCTTGCATGCTTTGCATACATTTCAGTATCCATGGACACTGACAGATGTGATTACTATTGCTTGCAAATTGTTATATGCAAGCATTTTAGGTTGCACCTCAACACTCCCTATGCACTCGTGCTCCTTTCCTATGCATGTGGCTGTGGCGACAGCTAGCCTTCATTAATATGCATTTGGCGCTACTGCGCCATCTTCACGCCGCACGGTCAGTGCAAGCCTAACGACAGCCTTGTGCCGAGCTTCATGAATCCCGGGGTTTGACAATGCTAATTCTCAGAATATATTAAATGAGGGCAGAAAAGGTACTAAAAATGTGGTTGTTGTAGACAATATTCATATATTTTATGAAAGGCTTACATTAAACATAGAGAATGGCTTGAATAATATTGTATTTTGTCAAAATGGAAATTGTGGCACCACTGGGGTGGTTTATTTAGCTAAATGTTCTACCTGTCCAGAGTTTTACATTGGTAGGACTGAGAAAGAACATCAAGAGAAGACGATATATGAGCATGTTTATGTCATAAGCAAGTCAAATGATAACAATGTACTTTTCAGTCATTCTTTTGTTTACCCAAATTAATATATATATATATATATATATATATATATATATATATATATATATATATATATATATATTTATTTATATTGCCATTATGGAGAAAGTAACCCATAATCCAAGAGAAGGAGCCTGGGAAACAAAACTGGAACATAACAAGCTGATGTGGCAGTTTAGATTGAATGCAATAAATAAGCCAGCCTTAAACAATTATATTTATATTAACTCTGTTTTGAATTTAAGGACAGCAAAGCTATGATACAGTTTGATGAAATTTTTATGAATTCATTAAGAAATGTTCCATTTTTCTACATATGCTATTAAAAAGTTTAAATAATAACTATTTATTCAAATTTTAAACATGTATAGTTATGATTTGAAACATCATACTTTAAGATCCTGCAATACAAACTCTAAATGTTTTTACTAGGAACAAACTAGGTTATTATTTTATTTATATGGGCATATTAGTTTATTAATATATTTCACTGTGTGCAGTTTAATACATGGAATTTGTTGCTATGTTAAATATATTGTATATGGTTGACCTGGTGTTATATAACTTTAAATTTTGATTGATGTGTTATTTAAAGTTGGGTAATTGTACTAATTTCTTTAGTTCTGAGGAAGACCAAGTATAATACTAGGGATGAAAGTGCTTAACTTTTTGTTTGTTTATTATTAAATTATTTAAGGACATTTAGAGCATTACATGGGTTCTTTTGGCATATGGTCCTTCTGAATAACTTTTTATTTGGTTTCTTCACTGCTATGAGTCTGCATCTGCCATTTTTGCTGTTCAAAGTTTAAAAAAGAAAGTTTTTTTTTATTGTTCAGACTGAAGCAGTTTTGCTCTCTGTGTGTGGCATAGACTGTAGCAGTGGCTTGCTACAATTTGGCAAGCGGTTTACTGCAGTTTAAAAGGAAAGAGCAATTTTTTAGAATGGTGACAGCGGGCATATTTTTCCTCCATAACTTACAGTTAGGGGTGCCAGATTGGGGAAGGGCACCAGGTGACAGAATAACAAGCTGCAGCTATATATTTATGTTAATGTTTTTGCAGGCCAACTAATAGTATTACCTTTGTATATGTATATATATATATATATATATATATATATATGTGTGTGTGTGTGTGTGTGTGTGTGTGTGTGTGTATATATATATATATATATATATAGAGAGAGAGAGAGAGAGAGAGCACCTACAGCATAGTAATTACTAAAAAAGATAGCATAGCAACTACTGAAAATTATAGCAGCATAGCAACTACTGAAAAGGATAGTAGCATAGCAACCACTGAAAAGGATAGCAGCATAGCAACTACTGAAAAGGATAGCAGCATAGTAATTACTGAAAAGGATAGCAGCATAGTAATTACTGAAAAGGACAGCAGCATAGTAATTACTGAAAAGGACAGCAGCATAGTAATTACTGAAAAGGACAGCAGCATAGTAACCACTGAAAAGGACAGCAGCATAGCAACTACTGAAAAGGACAACAGCATAGTAACCACTGAAAAGGATAGCAGCATAGCTACTGAAAAGGACAGCAGCATAGTAGCCACTGAAAAGGATAGCAGCATAGCAACTACTGAAAAGGACAACAGCATAGTAACCACTGAAAAGGATAGCAGCATAGCTACTGAAAAGGACAACAGCATAGTAACCACTGAAAAGGATAGCAGCATAGTAACTACTGAAAAGGATAGCAGCATAGCTACTGAAAAGGACAGCAGCATAGTAGCCACTGAAAAGGATAGCAGCATAGCAACTACTGAAAAGGACAACAGCATAGTAACCACTGAAAAGGATAGCAGCATAGCTTCTGAAAAGGACAACAGCATAGTAACCACTGAAAAGGATAGCAGCATAGTAACTACTGAAAAGGATAGCAGCATAGCAACTACTGAAAAGGATAGCAGCATAGCAACTACTGAAAAGGATAGCAACATAGTAACTACTGAAAAGCAAAACAACGCTAAGAGTTGCATAGATCAACAAAAAAATTAACAAATAGATTTTAAAGGGGTGCTATCTTTAAAAGACAACAGAAGTAGCCTTTATTAATGCATATTTCCTCTCTGCCAGATATCAATCATTGCTTTTAGCAAATGAAACTAGATGAGGCAAGGGGCAAGCTCTGTGATGTGTGCTTTCAATACACCTTATGCAACTATGGATTTCAGACACTGTTGTTTAAATTTCATTAGATCCAGAAAATGTTCTACATGCTGCACACCCACTAGGTGCTGTAAAATTATTGATGAAATTTTTTTCAGGGGGGGTACTGCAAAATGACATTAAATTAATTAAACTACTAGACAAGCTAAAATGCCAGGTTGGTGTATCATCTTTGAATTACATATGTAATCTAACTGCTGATGATAGTCAGATGCTGATAATGTAGATGCCACTATAAATGTCAGCTCTAACAGACCAAACCTCATTAAGGAGATTCTGTGGCAAATTCCAATACTTGTCTAAGTTCATATTTCACTTGTAAGAAATCTAGTTTAGGAAGGCAGAGTTTGGAGATGGTCAGAAGATGAACTAGAAGCTTCAAACTTCTAAACAACCTTCGCTCAGATATGATGCAGAATTACCTGTCATACTTCAAGCAGATTCAAGCAGATAGGTTTATGAGGAGTTCCACTTAAAGAGAGTAGACCCATCACCAATACACTGAGAGCTTTGGCAGATGTATAAATTAGGTATGCTCAGGCTGAAAAACAAATGATGGCCATTGCCTTTGGTTGCAGGAAATTTGTGATTATGAGTACAGAAAGCATATTAAGATGAAGACAGGTCACAAACATTTACAAAGCATCTTCAGAAAACTCTCTGTACAGAGCATCAACTTGACGGCAAAGGATGTTATTGTTGCTTCAGAAGTATGATGCCAAAGTACAGTATAAGCTGGGAGAATTGATGGCATGGTGCTGACATCCTCAGTAGAGCTATATATCTAAATGAAATTGAGGAATATTTGGTAGAAGAAGATCTGCAATGTCCTGTAGGTCATGGCCCAGATTCCAATGACACCTGAGAAACTACAGGAACTGAAAATAGCTAAAAGGTAAGGCAAAAGAATGTAGTTAATGAGAGAATCCATAATACCAGGATGTCCAGAGAACACTAAATATCATTGTCATTTAACCAAACTGTGCTACCCTATACCTTTAGAGGGGAATTATTTGGGTCTATATTATAACATCGAATTTTATAAAGTTCGAATGTTATAATATCAAACCAGTTTTGTTGAATGCTGAAAACAGCGAAGGTGCAGGACACCAAATTCTTTGTCAGGGAAAGAATTCGGTGGGCCATTGCTGTGGCTTTGCTGATTTCAGCGTTCAATATGTTGGAACGTTGTGGGTCGGGTTCAAGTAAGTGTGCGATTGCGTGAGGATTAAGGGGTGGGTTAGGTGAGTTAGGGTTAGGGAGCGAGTCAGGTAAGTGTGCGGTTGTGTGGACATTAGGGTTAGGGCGCAGGTCAGGTATGTGTGCGATTGTGTGTAGGTTAGGGTTAGTGGGCGGGTTAGGTGAGTTAGGGTTAGGGCGTGGGTCAGGTAAGTGTGCGGTTGTGTGTAGGTTTGGGTTAGGGGGTGGGTTAGGTGAATAAGAGTTAGGGCACAGGTGAGGTGAGTGTGTGATAGTGACGGACCTTAGGGTTGGGTTAAGGTAAGTGGATAGCTAGTAGTATATGTAAAGTTTAGTTTAGGTTTAGGTGTAGGATTTTAAGTGTATGTGTGTGGATTGCTATTTGTTGTGTGTGTTTGTGTTGTGTGTATGTTTCTCGGAATAGCGATTTTTTTCCCTGGGAAAAAAATCGCTATTCTGACTGTTCGATGTTTGCGGATTTCGGTGTTTAGGGTTCGATATTATAACATTCGATCTTTGTAGATTTCGATGTTATAATATAGACCCAATTATTTTTGTATATAGCAGTTGTCTGATGTTAACAGACAATGAAATATTGCTTATTTCATCACTATCTATAGGTGATAAATGCAAATGCTTAACCAAACTGGAGGCTTTTCTCTCACAAACAAGCACATCCAGTAAGCAACACACACCACCACCACTACTGCATTCCCCACAAACACACAATGAACTGTTGTACTCTGATGTCATTAAAAAAGTCCCTGCCTAGGCCTCCAAGACCTAGTGAATCCAGGGCTCACTGTACATTAAACACTACAACCCCTATTTGCAGTAGAATAGTAAAGGGTCACCAGATTATTAACCACTCCAAAACTAGTGCACCTAGACACCCTTCTAACAAAAGTGTGCTAGTGACCGAGAACTCATACATACTAATTCAACTCTCATGAGGCTGAACAAACAGAGGGAGATAGTGAGTTGCTTTTCAGATGCCATGATCTCTGACATATCAAGAACCCTAAAAACCCTTAAGCCAAAATAATAAGATAGTGGTATGGTAGTGGTCCATGTGGGTATGAATGATCTAGTGTATAAAACCCCCTAAGGGATATGCTGAGAGACATAACAAAGCTCTCCATTCATGTCACAAATGCAGACAAGACCCTAGTTTTAAGTGGAATCCTTTTTCTCCAATAATGATAGCAAAGTACAGGGAAAAGATGAAGCTGGTGTCATTTTAGGGGGGATTCAGTATGTGTCAACATGGGAGGAGATGCTAGACAGTCACTCTTGCTTTGCAATGGATGGCCTGCACATCATGTTCCTGGGCATCTGCATACCAGCTAAAGCCTTTGCTGCTCCCCATAGTGACCTTTTTAGGCAGAGTCCAGCTAATGAATCACAAAGCTAATAAAATAAACATCTCAAGTGCCAGAGTAGCAGACCACATCAAGGTGGATCTGCTCAGTGCCAGGAGTCCAAATAAAATATGGCCTGATCATGAGACCACATTGCATTTGGAGCACATTCATCTGTGTATTATTACAGAAACTTGGTTTAATAGTACAGAGGACACTCCCTTTATACCAAGGTTCTCCATCTATCTGTCCTGTCAGCCTGATGGTAACTGTGGTAGAGCATCCATATTTGTTAAAGACCACATCACTTCTTGGCAGATCTCTAGACACCCAAAACCTGAACTGATTGACATCCAAAAATCGCATTAAATAGGACCAACTATCAGACCATAACATGTTACAGTACCCCCTCCATGCTCCCAGAAAATCATGTTAGGTTCCCAAATATACTAAATGAACTTCAAATTAGCAGGAATTCCATTATCCTAGGAGATTTAACCACCCAATAATAAACTGCCTACACCCCAACTCCAGGTTAAGTACCAAAAATACAAGCTACCCGGACCAAATTGTTAAGGATCCCACTAGAGGTCAAATATTCTTACCAGCCTGGCATTGATATCAGTTATCCCCATGATACTACCTTTCTCCATATAAGACTGATCAACAAATGGTAACCTTTCCTTCAAAAATCATCAAACAGTTATATGCAAATATTACAAAGTATAGAGACTTCAAATGTACAAGCCTTCCAGAATTATGTGAAAAACTCTCTAAATTCAAGTCTAACTGTACTACCCAGGAAGTTGAGATAACAAATAGTTATGCAAGCAAACTCTATGCACCTACAGTAAGTGCACGGACCTTGCAGTTCCTACCAGATCCAAACAAAATGTGAAGTTTAAATGTAAGCCAGCCTAGTGGTCCACATGTTTAAATAAGAAATACAGTAAACTATGTAGCAAAAAAAAACTCTGATCAAGGTTAACATTAAAAATTTATCAAACTAACAAAAAACACCATAAGGAAAATGAAGGCGTGAACTTAGACTAGCATCAGAAACTAAAAACAATTACAAGTGGTCCTTTAGCTGTGTTAAGAGACTAGGGAAAATCACCCAGCATTGCTCAGGACTTATCCAAAATGGCACTACTTATGCAGATCCAGTAGAGATGGTCAACATGATAGCAAACAAATTCAGTACACATTACACCCCTGAAGTCCACATATCCCACAGCACCTTAACCCCCACCTCCATCATAGCCAAAGTACATTTGCTAATGGTGCTCTCCAAAATAAAAAAAATACAAAATCCATGAGACCTGATACTCTACTTAATTGCCTAGTAAACGATACAAAACATGTCCTAGTGGACCCACTCCTACAGCTATCTAGCCTGAGGCTAGCCATGTTTTGGTCCCTGAAGTATGGCACATAGCAGTTGTGATACTATTTCACAAAGGTGGACCCACCACTGATCCCAGAAACTATACACCTTTTAGCCTGACTAGTCTCATCTGCATAGCAATGGAACTTAACATAAGTGACCTAAATAGATCTTATAAAGCCTGTCCCACAACAGTTTGGCTTTGTTAAAGACAAATCCTGTCTAATCAATCTTGTTACATTTGTGACATTAACTCAAACAATGGACTGTAGACATGCTATCCATGCAGCATACCTTGGTCATTTGAAGGTGTTTGACACCATACAACATGTTAACATAATAAACAAGCTGACTGACTTCCATACTTGACCCATACATAGTTAGGTGGATAGCAAATTAGTTGAGGGATAGAACCAATGTAGTAAGGGTGGCTGGTGCCTCCTCAGGAAACATGAAGGTGACCAGGGGTGTACCACTCTTCAGAATATTTTTTGCAGATATCCACATTGCAAAAGGGGAACTATGGCTATCTTAGTTTGCAGATGGCTGCCAACTTGGTGTCATCCTCAAGTTCCCTCTATTATGCAAAATAAAAGGATGAAAGACCCCAGAGATTCATAATTAAGGTTTAAAAGTCAAGAGCTTCCAGGAGAGTCTGGAAACACTGTCCCTTTATTCAGTGTCATTTAGACTGCTTAGGAGCATTTATGCCTAGCCTTTTGTGGCATTAGGTTTCAATAGTCCAACACTTCTTATATAGCCCTAAATCAAACAGTCCCACAAGCACCAGGGATCTAAACTTGCTTCAACAAATATACAAAATATAGTAGAGATACAGATTTGTCACAGAACGCTTATTCCTTCTCTGAAACAAACTTTCACTCCAAATTAAGCAATGCAACACACTTTCTTCCTTCAAAAAGGAGTTAAGACAATTAGATGGGTATCCACAAATGTACCTCTGGTACGACAGGCCTGCTACATGGGTAGGTAGTGGCAAAGAATAAATGGCCACTGGACTGAGTTGACTTGTATATTTTATAATTCTATGATTGTCTCATACAAAGTTTGTTATTTAAAGCTGAATAAAGATATTATTCATCTTAGATAAGAAACCAGATGCTTTTGAAAATGTATTAGTTACATTTAGGAATACCTAAGTGTAAAGAAAGAGCTAGCAATGTCATAAACCATCAAACATGACACTACATCTGGAACAAATGGAGTAAAATGCATTTTGGGGGGATGCACAGAAACCAAAATCAAACAGAGGAACTTTTACCCCATGAACTGCTATCACTGTTATGACTGAATGTAAGAGATAACTTGTTTCAGCACACTAATCTTAAATGATTATTATTATTTGAAATACGTAGATATTGGTCAACTCTAAGATATGACAAACACAATAGAAATAAATGAACTTCAGTCATTGATTCCAAGACTTGGGATTCCTGATCAAGTGATGTCAGAGAATGATATGCAATTTGTGTCAAACTTTTTCCAGAGCCTGTGCATTTTAGCATATGATATCACATTCAAAATATGAATAGACAGTTAGAATGTATGAAAGAGACTGCAAAAATAAAATTAAGAAATGTGATGCATTTTGTTAGATTATACAAACACTTCAGTATAAACTTTAGGACCATCTCCCTTAGAGCTATTGGTAGGAAGAAGGATGTGTTTTAACTTCCCAATGTGATTGATGTTGGAAGTTCCAATGAGTAGAATGCCAGCATCAGAACTTCTCAGGAAAATGTAAGTGAAATAGAACTGGTGCTGTGATAAGACTAGAAAAAAACTTTGTCTTTTCTAAGCTGAGAAGAAAGAGTCAGGATGACAGTAGATTATTTTTTGTCAGAAGTCTCAAATACAATCAAGTGCAGCTGGACATCTTCAGAGCCTGAGATCTTATGCAGTACCGGGAGATGACATGCAGTTATACAGGAGCAATCAAAAGATACTTGATGAAAATTCAAAGTTAAGAGGGCCTGAGCAAGTGTCAAACAGAAGATGTCAGATTGTATGTCACAGCTGGCAGTAAAATAGAATTCAGCTGAGGAGGTATCTAAAGTTACAGATTCTATTAAAGGAACTATCAACAATCAATTTTAACACCCTTATGGTCTACCTCAGATGCTGCTAATAAAGGTGGTGCCTACTATAATCTAAATGGCAGACTTACTGAAAAACTCAGATATGAGACTAAACAATGTTGAAATTTACAGTGAATTATATTTTTCTTGAGGTTATTATGTGCACGTATGTCGCAACTCACTAGTATAATGTTAGTATTATGTATAAAGTGCATGTCATATAGTTATAAAGGAAACATGTTTTTCCTGATAATAAAAGAGTAATATAGTACACCTTGTTTTTACACTGGCATAGTTTGTAGCATTGCTGCTTCATAGCACAAGGTGCTCTGGTTCATTTCTCAGCTAGGTTGACTTGTACGTGGAGTCTGCATGTCTTCCCTATGTGTGTGTGGGTTTTCTGCCAGTAGTCCAGTTTCCTCATACCAAAGACATGTGGTAGGCAGATTAGGAAATCTAAATTATCCCTAGGTGCGCGCACGCGCGCGTGTGTGTGTGTGTGTGTGTGTGTGTGTGTGTGTGTGTGTGTGTGTGTGTGTGTGTGTGTGTGTGTGTGTGTGTGCACGAGCACGCGCGTGTGTGTGTGCATGTGTGTGATACAGCTGGCAATCTACTTCCAATCCCTGTGTGCCTAGTAAAGTCTATGGATGGCAGTGACTCTTAGAAGCTGGAAGTGACTTGTAAGTATGGATGGCTGGATGGATAACAGACCTTTAAAAAGAAGTACATTTTTGAAGTTATGTGACTAGGTATGGTCTTGAGACAGGGGCAGCTCATGATACTGTAAAGCTGAGATGCAGAACTCTTAAATTCCCAAAGTAAAACTCTTCTCTTTATTTTTAATTTGTGTGTTTTAATTTTTTCTTCTTTAAAAATAGTTGGTGTTTCCTGTTCTGGGACTCAGAATTCCAGCTGAGTTTGTTGGGCTATTTTGAAAATAGATCAGCATTTATGCATACATTGTCACTGAAAATAAGGTGATTATGTTTTATTACAGGCCATACTGAAGTTTCAGGTGAGGGGAGATAACATGCAACATTTCAGTAGCAGCTGACTAGGCTGCTAAATGAAGCAGCATGCAAACTTTCAGGCTGGTTCAGACTGCAACAAGTAAGTGGTACCTAAGGCAGACTGAATCAAAAGTGATAGAACACAGAGTGACTTCATTGACAGTCACTCTGTAGAACAATATATGTTTTGATAGCTAATGCGTGTGTGTGTGTGTGTGTGTGTGTGTGTGTGTGTGTGTGTGAGTGTGTGTACGTAGGTTCAACTGATTTGTGTTGTAGGCACATGACAGCAGATAACAGTGTTACAAAAATATTAATTCTTAATCTATATTCTAACACTCCTTCCAGAGTTACTAAACAGCATCAAAGCAGTACAGTCTCTTGTGATGCATGTACAAAAACAGTTTTATAAGTCATTTTATAAAAGCTAAGATTGTATAATTTAGTAATATTCAAATTTTAATGTAGTTGAACAACAGGCAAGCCAATAGCTAAGCAGAACATGGTATACTCTACTGAGAATGTTTTGTGACCGTCTCCCAGAAAAAAACATTATAGTTCACACAGCCCACAACAGTAATTTAGGACTGTCTTAGTTAATGTCTACAATACAGAGCCGTACACAACCTGCTTAGATATAGGAGCTTTCTGTAGAAATAGCCTTTATACAGTTGACGATATAAATTCATCTAGAAACAGCTTTTTATGGCTGGTAATATAAACAGCTGAAGATGGATGTGTGCAGTTTAAGTGGTCAATAGAAAGAACAATGATATGAGGTTTGGGTATTAAACAGATATTCCTGGCTACACCCCTGATATTGAGAGACTGAAAGGATGTAGTAAACTGCTGGAGGTTTCATGCATTGCGGAGACTTGCTGAGGAGCATATACAGTAGTAAAGCAAAAATGAATTTGCAGAAACTGAATCAGAGAGATGTGTACACTCAGAAAAATGAACACTTTTTAACAGCTGTGATAGGGATACATCTTAAGTAATGATGTTGCTACATCCATATACCTTAAAACAAATAGAGAACCTGACTATCTCTGAACATCTTCTTCATTTACATATGATAACATATACAGTGAAGGCAAATAAAAATAAATGTGTATTCAGTTCTGATCACACATGCTTTTTTGTGCCTCTTGACAATGTGTCCCAGAACTGAGCTGGAGTTGGTGGGATTCTCCTCACTGCCAAGGCAGCTATCTTGGGGAATTTAGTAATGCCCTGGTTATGGAAACAGTTATTTGAAGATTTTTAAGCGCTGACCTATGTCCATAAACCATACAGCAGGTCTTCCTTCTTGCATTACTGATGACGTTTTCAAAAATGTAACATCTATACAGCAACACCCAGACTGTTACCAGAACACTATTCCCTCACACACATATGCTCCAGAACTGATAACAAGTTATCCTCCTCCTTCCCTCTTATTCCATTTACACATGCACTCAAGAAGCTATAATGTGACGTACTGTATGCATCTGAAACCAATGTGCTGAAATACATTACTGAGGCCATTATTTGTGAATTTATTTATTCATTTGATCGCACTCAGATATTTAATGTATACACAGCCAATACAGTGGCTTTAACTGGTAGTCATAGAGGCAGTCTGTGGATGAAACTCATCGGCCCTGCAGTCATTTGATCACAGTCATGTTGTGTGTGTGTGTGTGTGTGTGTGTGTGTGTGTGTGTGTGTGTGTGTGTGTGTGTGTGTGTGTGTGTGTGTGTGTGTGTGTGTTTTGATAAAAGAAAAACCTGAACTACATCACTGTGACTATTATTAATATTATTTTTTTTTATTATTATTGTTTGATCACAGTTGGACTTCTATGGTATACATAATCAATAAAGTCTAGAGTGTGTGGGTATTGAGACAGTTTCTGGATGCAAGTGACCCCAGCTGTTTGAGCACAGGTAATTGGATACTGAGCTGCTATAATATACCTCCACCCTATTCCAGTTAGTCCCACCCATTCAGTTGCTTACTTCAGCCCTCCCTTATTTTAAAGCCATGGACCACCATAGTTTTACATGAAGCTGGAGTGGAACAGCATTTTTTTCATTGCTTTGTCTATATTTAGGCCTTATGCCTCTGCTGGTACCCTAACCACAAATGACTGCAGTACAGAAAAAAATGAAAGAAGTGGTTAGAGCACACAAGTTCAGGCTGGTTTTATGTAAAGGTACAGAAGTGGTATCTTAGAGAGGAATTCACCCACCAGATGTCACATATAGGGAAGAGGCTATTTATTGCATCTGATAATTTTCTAGCACTGATGAAGTGGTGTGAGTAGTTTAATAAGGAGCCAGTCCACAGCACTCTGAGACAGAAAATAAGGCATTATTTTATGTGTGTCTGCAGGATATCTATATTCAGTGTACATACTTGCAGATCATGTCTGTATCTTCACCAATAAAAGTAATGATAACATACTACCACAAACTTGCTCACATACACTGACATAGCAGTGCAAAAGACTGGACTTGGTATCCTATGCAACCCTTCTTTGTATTGTATTCCTTCATACTGTGATATGCACTAAGGCAGAATAAGCATGATTTAAACAATATCTCACATTCAGGGATGAGTTATACGGGATTCAATATCTCACATTCAGGGATGAGTTATGCAGTATTTACCCAAAGGTGCTTTGGTTTAGTCAGGAGGGCTTTCTCTTTTGAACATACAAAGCCAACTATAGATAAACCTATACTGCACATATCTGAATGTGATTTATTGCTATTATACAATGTCATTACTTAAAAAGAAATTCCATGCCAACACTATTTTATTATAGGACTTATTTTCTTCTCTGTATGCTCTTGTTGAAGTGCTTGAGGACAGCTTAGTGATGTACTTATTATGCATGTGTATGCTTTGCATGACACATGTAGAATACATCATGACAACTGATGCCATTCCATATATATAGTAGTTGCTCTTATAGTCTGGTAATTCTGGATAGAATAGTAAATATCAGAAACTCCAACCCCCCCAAAAAAGCTGCCATCAGTAGTTAGATGCAAAATGTTTAGTGCTTATATAATCATCAGCAAAGATAAAAAATGGCAGTTATAACTTTTGTTGCTTCAACAGTCACTGCACTGTGAAATGTAAATTGATATAGCAAAAGTGTTACTTTTCATGAATAATGTAGAATTTATTAAGGGCATACTGACTGCTGTGTGAGACTGGTGCTTACATTTTGGAATGTTTTTCTTGTATAATATTATTTTGAACATGGTAGCCACCCAGCAGTGTGAAGATTGGCTCTAGATGATTGTCACTGCTAAAGTAATACCCTTAGCCCATGTGCAAAAATAGGAAAAAGTGTTTGTGGATGGATAGATGGATCTAGGCTTCATAGGCAGGTCACATGCTGGTTAGGAGTATTTATTTTATTTTACTTATACTTCCTAAGTAGCTGATATTTCATTATATTTTACCACTAGACAATAGTTCATCTCTGTTCATATAAAACACTCCCCTACACAGTCCAAAAGCTAAGTAGCATCAACTTTTCTCTCCTCAATCTCCCCTCCTTTTATTTTACTTCTGTCAGTGCCTTTCCCTCCCTTCCTTCCACTTCTTGTTCTAATTAGATTAAAACTGACACCTCTCCATAGCCTGGATTCTTTTTTTTCCTTTTCTTAGGAGTTCCCTAATGATTGTCTCTTTACTTACTGCACTGCAACCTACCTGATTGTTTATGGCACCTTTCTCCATCTGGGCCAACCCACTACATTCACCCTCACTACACTCAAGCTCACTTTACTCCCTTACCCTACTCCCATTCCCACCCACCCAACTTCAATTACATTTACACATCAATAAGTTCCTCCCATAATTATTATTCAGCCAATCGCAATCCATCTCCAATTTGACTATTAGCAATCCTCCACCTAAAAACCCACAACTCTTCCAGAATGCATTATTTAGTAAATAGCCACATACCTATGATCTCACACACCCCTACAATATTAAATTGTTCTATACACACCCAACTTCTCTTCCCCTATACTCTTCTGATCCTAAAATCACAAAATCCCACAGCTTAAAATTATTACTAGTCTCATCATATTCATGTCTGTGGCCCTACTACTGCTAACACATATCACTTTCCTCAAACATTCAAAAATCAACATTGCTCCAAACTCACCCACTCTTTGGAATCCCCATGGAAAAAAAATTGCCAATAGCTTTTTGAAAATATCACCTAGCCTAATAGAGCCAAACATCCTACACTTCTCAAAGCAAAAAATCCTATCTTCCTCCTTACAACCCACTTCACAATTTTATTATACCTTACTTGAGGATAAAACCCTTATGAACAGCAACCTACACTTCACAACCTTCACAACCTAACTCTATGTGGCGATGTTCACCCCAATTCTGGACCCCCTCATTATTCTTCCCATCCTCAGTCTCCACTCTCAAGAAATCTGTTTCTCATCACACTAAATATATGTAGTATCTGCAATAAATTAACAAAATTTCATTCCTGGCTAGCACAATACACCCCAGATGTATTAGCTGTTACTGAAACCTGGTTAAAACCACACATCAAAGATAGTGAAATCCTGTCACTTGGATTTAACATACTAAGATCTGATAGAACCAGCAAAAAAGGTGGAGGAGTAGCCTTACTTTATCCCAGCACATGTACAATTAGACCTCTTTCCAAACCAATTCCCACATTTAGTAATGCTGAAATTCTCATTACATCACTTAAGATAAATAATACCAAACAATTTTGCATTGCAATAATTTACATACCCCAGGCCAAAACATTTGCATATTCGAAGATATTCTTTCCTGGTTGTCTGAAAACATTTCTGATGAAATAGTAATCATGAGAGATGTTAACATCAACTAGCAAACCCTACCCACTTCCTCACCAGCAAATAGTATCAATTTCTTTGGCTTTAAACAACTCATCATAACCCCCACTAGAGTACAAAACAATACTAACCTTGGTTCTACCCTTGATCCTAGTCTCTGACCTCAACAAGTATTGCAATTCAGGTACACTTCCAAATTTCTTACGTGACCGCATACTGACATACATTATAGAGCCACCCTCCAAATGCCCAAAACACATACCTACAAAGCATCCAGAAACCTAACAAATTTTAGTCAAGACCACTTTAACACTGTATTAAAATCATTTAACTGGTCCATATTAAAAACATTACGTCTAGATAATGCTGCCAGGTACTTCAGTAAACTATTTATTGATACTCTTAATAGCGTAGCCCCTCTCAGGACAAAAAAAAACAAAAGTAAACCATGCACCTTGGCTAACCAAATCCACCAGTCAAATACTCCAAACCAGAGACAAAGCTTGGAAACACTGGCAAAAGACTAAACATGATACAAGTATTCAAATATATACACAGCTATGGAACAAAGCAAAAAAATAGTAAATGCTGATAAAAAAAAACTATTTTACACAAAAATTAGCCAACCACAAAACCAATCCAAAACATTTCTGGAAAACCATGTCATCACTTCTTAACCCTGGGCCACTCAAAATCCATTACCAACCACAAACAAAACACCACCTGAAGTCGATAACATGTTTAATACCCTCTTCGTTGACAGCATAGCTAAGTTACTGGCTGAAACTATTACTAATGTTAACTCCACAGATAATATCATCCCACCCCTCTCTCATACATCCACCTGTGATGATATCACCCCTCCCCCTTGAAAAACACATTAACACCTAACACCCAAACTTGTCCCTTCTCTCTACAACCTGTATCTAGGGCATTAATACAAAAACTTCTTCTCAAACTAAAAACCTTCTTCTTCTTCCTCAGACAACTTCCCATCAGAATTCCTAAAACTTGCTGCCAAATCTATTGCCTATCTGGTCAGCACACTTATCAATCGATCCATTAGTGAATCCCAAGTCCCAAACCTATGGAAGCAATCTATAATAACCCCTCTTCACAAAGGAGGTAAATCAAACGAGCTAGCAAATTACAAACCCATCTCTATATTATCCCCTCTATCACAAACTACTCGAAAAGTGTGTACACCTGCAATTATTCGACTACCTTATCCATAACAACATTCTTACACCCACTCAACATGAATTTAGGCCTGCACACAAAACAACAACTGCCATCATCTCCTTCACTGATATAGCAAACAAAGTCATGCACTCTGGGCAGTTAACCTCCATAATACTACTAAATCTGTCAAAGGCCTTTGACACTGTAGCACATGACAAACTTCTACAGCAATTCTTTTCTCTAGGATGTTCACAACCCTCCCTACAATGGTTTAATAGCTATCTATCTAACCGGCAACATTGTGTTAAGCCACCTATCACAACTTCAGACTAACAAAACAGGAGTCCCACAAGGGTCCATACTTGGACCCCTCCTGTTTATCATCTTTATCAATAATCTATGCACTACCTCCATGCAAAGCACATTAATCCAGTACGCCAATGACGTCAGCATCATTTCCTCATTTAACAACCTTTCAGACCTTCTCCAATTAACAAAAATGCCTTTACTTCAGTAGAATATTGACTAAATGAAGCACAGCTACTGCTCAATCCCAAACAAAACAAAACAAAACTTCCACTTTTTACTCCCAAAACATTCTCATCTGAATTTAACATTTTCTCCCTAAACAAAACAGAGATAGAAGCTGTAACACACACAAAGCTATTACGTATCACTATAGACAATAAACTCACATTTGAGCAGTACATACACAACACGATAAAAAAAACTCACTTCAAACTTGATACTCTCTACAAACACAAAATCTTTATGGAGCCATCAACCAAAAGAATCCTAGAAAATACCTACTTGATGCCCTCTCTACTATACAGAGCACCTATTTTCACTAACCTATACTTGTCCCTAAAAAATAAACTCCAGTCCTGCTGCAACAAGATCACTAAATTTGCCACAGGCTTGTCATACTACTCCCACCATTGGGTAGCCCTCACAGAGCTAAACTGGCTTAAATTCCCTCACCATTTAGACTGTCTGCAACTTACTGTTCCACATAAAATGATATACAGACCAAATGCTTGTCTCACCCTAAAAATCTATTCTGCACAGTTACATTCCTACCAGAACTCTCTGTTCTCTGTTATTAGAAAAACAACTAATAAGTGTTCACAAACCCAAATGAAGAGCTGGACGCGACTTTATTCCTGTGCTATAGCTAAACTATGGAACTCTTTACCAGAACACATTACCAGTCTAGAAAAATCCCAAGACTATACTAAAAAAACAGCTGCTTAACTCACACACCTGCCTATGCTCAAAAACTAATGCATAAACAGCACTCGTCTCTTAACCTCCCTACTCATTCTCCTGCCAAACTTCCAGATATCAGCCTCCCACACTCCATTTCCTTCTTTACTCACTCACCTCATCAACCTGCTATAAACTTTCATCTGCTTTACTACTGCTTATTTTACACCCCCTACCTACCCTTTTCTCTCTTACTTTTTTCCGACTGACTTCTTTACTCATCTCTCAAACATCCAATATCAAATCCACACTTTCCCCTTCATCCTTTGTGTAAAGCATCACCCATTTGTAAATGTGCTTATAATGAACATTAAATTTATTTTCGGCGTATATCTTGCATCTATATTTTGTTAACATACTCCAACTCTTACTGTAAATGCTGTCTTAGCACCTTATTATAAGTAGTGTACTTATCAGTATGACAATTTCTGCTATTTCTCACACATTTTCTTCTGTAGTTGTGTTTGCCTGCAAAAATGTATTTTTTTACATGTTTATATGCTAATACTAAATATTATAGAGTTGAAGCTTTTCTCCCCTGGGCTCCACTGAAAATGTTTTTTTGACCCACTTGGACCTTCCCAGTCACTAAATATCAATAAACAAATGTCAATAAATAATAAATAAATACATTATTTTATTTTATTTATATTTGCTTACTGGGGTAGTGCACTGAACAGTATTAACCGATTTCAGGTTTAGCCCAGGTTTAGTTCATTTAAATACATAAGCATTCATCAGTGCACAAAGGACCTCATAAAAATACAGTTTCAGATCAATATCTTTTCCTTTCAAAGTCAGATATTACTACAAAAAACTTTAGAACTGAGCTAATAAATTCAGCTCTGCATTCAATCTGTTATATAAAAGACTGTAACATTTTGGAAGTCGACTTTCATTCAAGTGGAAGCAAAGCAGTTTGATTGCCTTCACCTCTGCTCAGAAGTAGTTTAAGAATAGTACTAAAAATAAACCAAGTTTCTTTACCTCAGTGGGCATCCCAATGCTATTCTTCTATCAGTCTATTTTTGTTAGTTTAACATGTCAACAAAATCTTCTATAACCCTGATTTTAACCTTGTGCTTAGTCTAACCAAGATTTATTTATTTATTTAGTTAGTTAGTTATTGGTTTATTTATTTATTGACATCTGGTGACCGGGAAAGTCTGACTGGATCAGCAACTCATTTTCAGTGGAGGCCCAGGGAGAAAAGTTCCAAAAACAATGCAGACATAAAGGATTTAACAGTTATAGCTAAATATTATATAGGTTCTAATACAAATTCAAATATTAGTAGTTTTTACAGTTACATATATCTGTAGACATACAATTTTTCATGAGGATAAATAGCAATTACAGCAAATTATTGGAGTTCAGTCTGTAATTCTAGTTTTGAGGTGAACATTACTGGCAGAGTAGAATTAGCTCTGTTTTACTTTACATGTATAAGGGTAGAATTAAATAATGATGAAAGTAAGACACAGGGAGGAGAAAATCATTGTATAGAGACAGTAGCTGAAGTAAGGGGTATTCGAAGGAGAGGAAGTGAAGGTAAGAACGTAAATGTGGATAGGTATTGAAAGAGATATAGGAGGGTATTATAGTGGGAAACGTTAAGGTGATAGATTTACTGAGGAGTTTAGGAGAAAAATATAATGAGAGATTTGTCAAATATGCAGGAATAGTAGAATAAGACAAGAAGTTGTATTTAAAGTAGTTCAGGAGAAATAGAGAGCAGGAATTAGAAAGAAATAGAAAAGTACAAAATTCCAGGTGATGGGACAAGGGGATAGCTGATGATGTGATAAAGAATGGAAGGGTAAGAGGAAGTCAGAGGAGACAGGTTAGGTATGGTATACTTAAGTTACAGGGCAAAGGCATATGTGAGAGTTGTGAAAGTGATTTTTAGTGTAATTTTGTAAGCCTTAAAGGAATCTAAGGCAGTGCTATTTGGAGGTAGGGCATTCCATAGTACTGCAGTCACATAGGAGTACAGGCTGTGTCCAGCTCTTTTGTTAGGTTTGTATACCTTTAAAAACTGTTTGTTTGTGGAATGCAGATTTTGAGAGGGGTTGTAGAATTGTAAGATAGGTTTCAAGGCAGGGCAGCAGTCTGGTTTGTAAATTATTTTGTGAGCAAGAGATAGCTGTACTAATTTAAGGTATTGGGAGAATTCTAGCCAGTTTAGTTCTTTGAGGGCATGACAGTAGTGCATGCGGTTAGGTGTGCCAGTTGCACATTTGACTATTTTATAATAGCATGATTGCAGCTTGTTCTTTAGGGATATATGGAGGTTGGTGAGAATGGGGGCACCACAGAGGAAAGAAGGGAGCAGGAAGGTATTAGCAAGTGTTTTTTGATAGGGTTATCCCTAAACTGTTTGTGTCTGTAGAGTTTACCTAGTTTGAAATGAGTTTTTCAAACAGTACTAAGTATATGTTGCTCAAATGTAAGTTTATCATCTATAATGATTCCCAATAACTTAGCTCGAGTTACGATTTCAATTTCTGTGTTACTTTCTGAGTATGTTTTGAAATTGTGTAAAAGAGGTTTTGTTGAGAACAATAGAAGCTTAGCTTTATTAGGATTAAGTAGCAATTGTGCTTCATTTAACGAGGTTTCAATAGAGGTGAAGGCATCTTGTATAATTTTTAGGAGATGTTGAAAGTTAGACAGTTGGATCTTTTACATCTGCAAATACAAACTATATATATATATATATATATATATATATATATATATACACACACACACACACACACACACACACACACACACACACACACACACACACACACACACACACACACATATATAGATATAGCCACATACACATATATAGATATAGCTATATAGAGATTTATTTGTATATATATATATATATATATATATATATATATATATATACATATATATATATATATATAGTTCCACTATGAAACACAGATTTCCATAACGTCAGTATTCCGCAGTGATAAAAAATGCCTGAAATCCAGAAGGGTAAAAAAATCCTTTTTTCATGCTTTTTGCAGGGGGGGGCATTCACACATCCCAAACTTATATATACTAAGTCCATGGTCACAGCAACTCAAAGAATGGAGAAATCTCCCTAAAGAAGAGATTCTTTCCGGCACACAATTAGAAATCATGTGCCAGCCAACTGCAAAGTTGATGGCTCTAGTCCTAATGGATATATTAGATCCACACTTAATTATTTCCACAATTATTACAGGGTTCAGAAACTGATGATTCTGAGACAGTTTGTAAATTGTTTTTAATAAACTAGTTACAGCCTACTAGCAGATAATATTCTTTAATCACACATGTCCTACCTTACGTCTGTCATCCCTTGCTCACTCTTTATCAGAAAACATGGCTATGATAATAATTCAAGGGGCCAGAAAACATGGCTATGATAATAATTCAAGGGGCCAGAAAACATGGCTATGATAATAATTCAAGGGGCCACTCTCAAACTTTGCAAGTTGATGCTTTAATGACTTTTTATTAGACTAGTTATCTGCTTAGAGAACAGATAAATCATTATGTTGTGAAGTTTGTCCTGTTATTATGTTTCTCGCTCCACTTCTAGGCCTTTTCCTAAAGAAAAGCATGCATTAAGCAAACACAAAGAAGTGACCTACAGCTTATACTTTCAGTTAGTATATGAGGAACGTTTTAAACTTGTTTGGACCATTTTAACACTCTAATGCTATTGTGTACCCGAGTCACAGACTCATGCAAATGCAGACTTTTGTGTACCAGAATTGTTTCTCACTTTACTAGCATTTAATGTATTGTATTATAAAGCTTGTATTCTGTTCTGCTCTAAGTACTAGAGTCAGTTACTGTATAAAAAAATGTAAGGTTCCAGTACAACTGTTGCTACAAAAGGCACAAGAGTCATCATTCTGTCACAAAACAAGGATTTGGTTATTATTTCTGCCGACAAAGGTGGGGCAGTTGTTGTTCTGAATTGGATTGACTATAATAATGAGGCCTTGAGGCAGCTATCAGATAACAAATATTATGTGAAAATGTGTCTCAGCCCTATACATAGATTTAAACAACATATTGACGAATTTCTTTGTCATGCTAGGGATACTGGCCTCATTACTGATTTCACTCTACAACAGTTAACCATTTCTGATTCAACAAATCAATACATCTATTTTCTTCCTAAGATTCATAAGCATCCCACAAATCAACCAGGAAGACCTATTGTTTCTGGTCGTGGATATCTAACTGAACCATTATCTTTATATTTGACTAAACATCTGAAACCTTTGTTGACACATGTACGTTCACGCTTACAGGATACAACTGAATCTTTACAAATTATTTCAGATGTTCAACTGGAACCTGATTGGCTGATGTGTTCACTGGATGTAAGTGCTCTTTATACAAATATACCACATCAAGTGGGGCTGGATGCCTTAGCCTATTGGCTCAATGTTGCTTGCATTTATGATGATGATTTCAACAATTTTCTAGTCTGTATGGCTGAATTGGTTCTAACACAGAATGTATTTTTCTATGAGGATGTATGTTTTTGGCAAGTGAAAGGTACGGCGATGGGAGCATCCTTCGCTCCTATTTATGCCGACCTGTTTATGGCCTACATCGAAGAATACATCATATATGATGCCAGCCATAATATTTACCTCCCAAAAATTGACATCTGGAGGAGGTATTTGGATGATTGCTGGATGGTGTGGAGGGCAGATGCTGAATACTTGATGGAATTTGTTTCATACCTCAATAACAACATATGGGGTTTACAATTCACCATCAATTATCATGTGGAAACAATTACCTTTCTGGATGTATTAATAATCAAACAGCAAGATGGTACTTTGGCTACTCAAGTATTCAGGAAATATCTGAAATATAACACTGTCCTTCACGCCTCCAGCTTTCATCCTCCGCATGTTGCCAAAAATATACCCAAATCACAATTTATTCGTTCTAGAAGAATTTGTTCTCAGCCTGAGGATTTTGAAATAGACTTGATCTCATCAATAGGTTCCGGGATAGAGGCTATCCTATGGGACATGTTATTAAAGCCAGCAACTGGGTCAATACACGTCCCAGGGAAGAGTTCTTGAAATACAAAAATAAGGACAACAGTGTCACACAGCCAATCAGGTTCATGACTACCTATGCCAGGAACACCAATGTTTTAATGCATAGTATCAATACTAATTGGAATATTTTGTCTAATATTCCAGAGCTATCAGGTGTATTATCTGACAATTGTCTGTTCTCATTTCGAAAAGGGAGAAATCTTGCTTCCCATTTTAATCACTATAAACATACACATCAAACTGATAATAAATCCTATGTTCAAACTACACTAACCGGGGAAAGAGTGGTAGGATGTTTTCCCTGTGGACATTGTAGCAATTGTGACAAGATAATAAAGACCAAGGAGTTCACTAGTAGAAATTGTCCCAGAGTCTTTAACATAGCATTTTTTGCAAATTGCAGTAGTGAGTGGCTTGTCTACCTTGCAACATGTAATTGTGGTGCTTTTTATGTGGGCCAGACCTCTAGGCCTTTAAGATTTCGTATTTCAGAACACATGAGTAACATTAGAACCAAAAAACTCAACAATGCTTTGTATAAACATTGTTTGAAACATTCCAATGCCAAATTTTCATTTACAGTAATTGATATTATCAAGGATAATAGATTTAATAAGACAGGGTGGCACTCTTTGCTTGATACCAAAGAGAAGAAATGGATAACTATTTTGGGAGCGCTATTTACACCCGGGCTTAATGAGCAATTATAATTGCACCAATAAGAAGTAGGCTAGCTACTTTAAAAAGCATCATTTTTCATTGTTTTTTTTATCACTGAAGAAGGTTGTGCTATTTTTTGCCAGCCGAAACCGGTCTGACATGATGTTATTTTTATTGCAAAAAAATTATTCATTGGATCCTATCCATCTGCTAGCTATATTTTTGTTTTGCTGAACTATTTTTCTTGTTGCCGTGCAGATTCCCATGTGCAGGAGGATTTCCTTGATTGATCATTCTGACCATGCCATAGGCTCACCTATAGTATCATCGTCTTTTTAAAATCCAAACATGTTGGAAAAATCTTGTAACAAAACGGTTTACAGCAGGACCAGTTCAAGTAATGAATGATTAGCACACATATGTTCTCCTGGAAATGCTTGAAATCTGCAGAGAATATGTATTCTATTTTTTTCAATTTAACTTCTGGATTTTACATAATAACAAACTCCTCTTCAAATGTTTTAATGTTAACTTAGCATGTATTGGAGAGCATGGGGTGCCCCTATATGGAAAGCATTTCCTACATAAAACATGTTCACAAAGAGATTAGACTGAAATGTTTTGATCATGTATATCCATATGAGGCAGAATCCTTGATATCTTGAGGGAGACTTTACTGAAGAGGCATTAATCCCAGGAATGCTTTCCAAGTAAGATGGCAACAAGAATGCAACATTCCCAAAAGGAATGCATAAAGCAAAGAGATGTGGCACTTAGTTCATAATAACAGAGTGGTCAGTGTTTGCATTTTAAAATAAGCAAGGTGCGTGTTTACATGTACATGCATATGTGTGTGTGCTTGTGTGTATATTGTTATTGTTGTTGTTGTTACTGATGAGGATGTGATACAAACAAATCTTTAAATCAGTATTCCTTAATAGAGACTTAAGATCAGGAAATAAATGACAACAGCTCAGTTGACCTAAAGGGGTAAATCCCTGACAATGACCAAAGTGACCCAGAGTTGGATTTCTTGCTCAGGCTCCTGTTGGAACTGGCACAGGTAAGTACAGAAAGGAAGGGGCTCGGTCTGCACATCTCTTTTTGTAGGGAGGTATATGAAGCACATGGTTGGGCATGATATCTGTGGCTAAATCCCCTTTACAGAATTGAGTTCATATGTGGGGTGCTCTCTAAAAAAGGGGGGCAGGGTCAATTCATTATGTTATGTAGAAGCATGAACATACATTGCGCAGGCCCAATGTGCACAAAGCCTTTGGATACTATGGCCATGTACAGGGAACAAAAGGGTTTACAAGACAAAATGTAACCCCCAAATCACCTAAGTGATCACTCCCCCTTTACATTCACTTGATTCTCACCCCAGGGTATGAATGTGCTGTAGGACTTTCCTCCTGGTGAATGGCTCAATCCAATGGGTGACTGGAACAGATGGAGGTCTTGGTCAGCAAAGAGTAGTGGGCCAGAAAGTAATAAGGAAATGAATAACAGGCACCGCGGGGAATGGCTGTGTCTGTTCGCTATTAATGCATATAAATGTTTTATACAAAGGTAGACAGGATGCATCGCTATCTTGAGCAAACGTCACATGTAGACACATAAACAACAAAATATTTGCAAGGTATTTGCTGGGAAATACAGTGGAGTCTACATTGGATATTAAATTCTTATTTAAGAGTAAGGATCTCCCAGTAAAGACACCTCTTATTTCTTTCCTTTGTTAGTGTTGTTATGCAGGGCAAGGGTTTACTGTTAAGTATATCATTCCACTGCGTAGGTAAATGTAGGAAACAAATTTCTTTGCTCTCAGAGTTGAGTATGTTTAGGTTTATTGCAGAAGCATTTCTTTTTCACGTAAACAGTCCTGTACACACAAGTATGGACATTGGGAACGTGCATTCATTACATTCAGTTCTCACTGAATTTCTATTGAATATTTTGCTATTTTGTTGATCTCATTTTTTACTGTTAAATGTGTTTACAATTCTATATTTGATCAAAACTACTTTGCCTGACCATTGAAGCAATGTGCATTCACATTTTTGTGAAATAATAATACATAATTACTGCATTCATATATTTTTCTCATATTTGCAGTCTATGAATTATCCATATTTCTTCCCGTTGTTATTTTGGTGTTAGAGTACATTCTGTTGTATAAGACTTTTAGACAGCTGCCACTTGCAGTCATCATTCAAATTTGCCTGTAACTTTCTCCTTCATATGATAGAATATTGTTATTACTAAATATAGTCCAAAACCCTTGATCTGTCAGTTAACTTCATCTGGCTTCTTCCCTTTTTAAATGCTTTTGGTTTGGTCCACATGTTCACTTTAAAGATAGGAAGGAATTGTTACGATAAGCAAAGTAGTGGTTCTAGATGGATCTAGAACTAAGTATTGCACTGACTTTTTCTTCTGGACTCTTGGGATTGGTTTTGGAGGATTGTCTCACCCATGTAGTAGGTATAAGGAAGGGGTAAATTAATGAGATGTCAGAATGTGTGAGGTATACAGATGAAGTATGACTCTTCAAGTGGGGTGAAAAGGATCTGGGATATGTAGATAATGATAGTAATGCAGGAAGATGAAGAATAACTGCACAAGAGCTAACTGCAGCAGCCAGACACAAAGGGTCACTGAAGTCCTGATGCGTTGATTGCTTGTATGTAACAGGTGACTTCTTTCAGCCAATAAAATTACTACATTGATTTCTTACCATTTTATATGTTCTAGTTGAAATTAATTGTTTAACATGAAGCTCTGTGATTTTGTATAGTCTGACCCTCTCTTTTTCTGGAACAGTTTATATATATATATATATAGATAGATATATACACACACACACACACACACATATACATACACATACCACACACACACACACACACACACACACACACACACACACACACACACACACACACACACACACACACACACACACACACACACACATATATATATATATATATATATATATATATCTTATGCAGACAGTTTAAAATATACTTGATTCAGAAATAGCCCATCACACACATTAAGAGATATGGTAAAAAGTGGCTATTTCCAAATGTGGTATTTTACAATTCAGAAACACATGAGTGACAATGAGGAACGACCTCATTATTGTCTAATTTTAATGCATCTAAATAGTCATTAACTACTGCAAGTTCAGACACACTCTTTCCTGTGGCAATTAACATTGTCGGTCCATCATTTTGTTACAGGTATCCCCATTATTCACTCTTCCTTACAAATACACACAATAAAACACATATCCAGGAAAACACAAACACATGCGCACACACACACACACGCGCACACACACACACACACACACACACACACACACACACACACACACACACACACACACACACACACACACACGCACACTGCATGCCCCTTACTTTCTCTGAGTTGAAAGAATGTCCCCAATGTCTCCTCCAATATTTTCACTGCTCTCATAAATACTGAATGATTGCCTTCATTCATCAATGCCAGATATTAACGTTTCAGCCTTCATATCTTACTACAAGCTGTTGTTATAGCAACTTTTTAAGTTTATAAAAGTAATATTTGAAATCCATTCTTGATTGGATGTTTTTGTTACACCATTAATAATTCTGTCTTTCTCTAGTTGCCCAATTCCACACTTACACTGAGAGTGCGATTTTTTGAATCAGGGCAGACTTACACTGACAGCAACTCTTTTGGAATCTGGCTATAGATTTCTTTTACTACAAGGCTGAGAGTTGAGAGAAATGATTAAATGTGTCCTGTCTCTCCCTCTCTCTCTTTCTTGTAGCTCACAAATGGCTGTAGGCATTGATTAATGATGAAGATCCCCATTTTATGTTAAAAAAAACCTACACTACTTAGTTAGTGCAGTGGGTCAAAGCTGCTGCTTCCTGTTTTGAGAATGCAGAGTTAGAAGTTTTTTTTTCCTCCTCCTTTGTAATGTACTTATTTATTTATTTGTGTATTTATTTATTTATTTTAATGTTCACCCTCATATTATCTCTGGCATCTAGTGGCCTTTAGCATTAAGCCTAATATCCTCTGCAGGAGGTGGGAGGGGCAGGTTTGAATTCTTTTTCATACCTTTCAGACACGCTATTTAAACTATCCCTGGTATCTAGTGGGCCTCCTGATCCACATTGTCTTTTTTTAAGTGCCTTTAATGCACACTGCTAAAGAATTATCTCTGGTGGCTACTGTTTCCCTCTAATTCTAAGTGTCACTAAGGCATGAAATGGCAAGAGTTAATCCTAGTGTATAGTGGTTCCTCCAATGAACAATGTTTTTTTTTTTTTAATTCATTTCCTCTAAGACACTCCATATAGAGTATCCCTGGCAACTAGTGATATCCTGCCCCTAAGTGCTGTTAAGACAAGGTGTAATCCCTGGTGTCTAATGCTTCCCTCCCATCTCTATATTTGGTAAGTGTTGTTAAGGCATCAGAAGAGAGTTATCCCTAGTGTCTAGTTGTACCCCCCTGACCCACTGTTGCAGGTTTTGCTCATTAGTATAGAGGAGTTAAATAACACCATTGCAGGTTTCACTTGTTGTCTAGGAAAGTGTGGAGGTAAGAAAGCACCCCGCAACCCACCCACACAAACACAGTACAAACACACACACACACACACACACACACACACACACACACACACACACACACACACACACAAACCTGCCCTATGCCCTCAATAGCCTTCCTGCTGAGACCTCCCTGGCAGACACGTATATATACACACACACACACACACACACACACACACACACACACACACACCCACACACACATAAAAACCACACTTGCAAATGCAGCACCTCATATACACACATGTACACATACAGACCTCAACAGTATCCGTCTACTAAACTCTCCGACACTAACCTCTACCTCCATAGATGAATACATGTTTTTAGCTGTGTTCATTACCATGAACAGCCAGGAGTGGTCATGTTAACTAATGCAGGCAGTTCCAAGGGACAGTACATGGCTAATTAGCATATGACTCTCCCTTGGAATACATTATTAGCATTTATCATGTCTGTCATTGAACATATAGGATGCTAACTTTTGAACAGAGCACCATTTATCCATGAATATAGCATCATTCATACCAATACCAAGTTGTATTAACACTTGTAAACCCTGTGGTTCCATATTCTGTTGTTGATATGTCTTTAATAAACAAAAGTGCCAAATTTGTGCCATGAGCTTTTATGAAGTCTGCACGTACCTTCGTTGAAGGTTGGGCATCGGGCTGGCAACTCAGCACCGTAAAAATCTACTGCCAGTCATTAGCAGACCGGAGTTCTGCTGTGGCAACCCCTATAACCGGGAAAAGCCGAAAGAAGAAGATTAGTTCTAGAAATACTTTTTTTCATGCCATGGTCACCATTAAATCCAGACTGGCTCATGGCATCCATAGAGTTATCAGAAGCTCCACCTCTACATAAAGGGAATGGAGACACATAATTGTTATCCCTCATAATGACATCCAATAGGGTATTCAACTTCAAATTGCTCGGTGTGGCCGTATTAATACTTAAAATGTAAGTGTTCCAAAATAAGGAACTATTTTACAATCCAGCACATATATATCACATCAGAACCCAAGAAAATGTGCCCGGAACCATAGGATTTTAAAAGTATAAGGTGCATGCATAGAAATAAATATCCAAACAAAACATATACACATCACCACTCCACTCCACTATAGTATTCAACAGGAATGTTTTTTTACGAAGACCATACCAAAACAGCAATCAGACCAGGTTTCATTCGTAATATGAGCTTTTTCATTGCTGACATCACAAAGAAACAGTCCTTAATTTAAAACTAAATTTCAAATTTAAACAAATGTTAAATTGTATGTACCATGTGGAACTTTTCATCCTGGGCCTTTACTGAAAAAGGATATGTGTCCAGTCAGACTTTCCCAGTAATCAAATGTAAAATAAAACAAATACAATTTGCATTAAAATACACATTATATAAATCATTGCATAATGTTATCAAAAACACCTCATGACTATTATTTGAAATGATATTTAAAAATATATATATTCCTCTTATCTTCTATAGAAAATTTTCTATAATAATTTAATAAATAATATATAAATATAAATTTATAAACTTTTTATAAAAATGTAACTGGTGTCATCTAGTGGTTGAAATCTCAATTACAACAGTTCATTCAGACCTAAATCATAAATGGCACCAAAAATAATTATCCATATTTTCTCTTTAAAATGAAGTGAAAGTGTAAGTAATTTGTCAAATTTATTGGGGGAGAAGGAGATAACTTTATTGATAACTACAAAGCTGAATGTACCACCTGGATGTTGTTCTCTATGCTGAAAGAAAGCATTACATGGTCTGGAACACTTCAGGTCACTTTTATGTAAAGATAATCTTTGTTCGAAAGGACTTGAAGTTTCTCCACACATAAAAAGAGCCACATTGTCATGTTGTCAAATATATGACCCTCTTTGTGTCACATGTAATTACCACTAGATTGTCTAAATGAGCCATATAACATTGTAGATTTTATCTATTAGTATAGGGAAGTGTAGAGTGGAGGTCTGAAAGTTCCCCCCAGCCAACACACACACACACACACACACACACACACACACACACACACACACACACACACACACACACACACAAACACACACACACATACACATACACAAACCTACCCTGCACCCTCACTAACACCCCTCCCCGAGACCACCTAGGCAGACACACCCTCACACACACACCCTCACACACACACACACACACACACACACACACACACACACACACACACACACACACACACACACACACACACACACACACACACACACACACACACACACACACACTCACACAAACATACTTGTTTATGGGGAATAATGGGAATCTCCAGACCCTATCATGAATATGGTTCAGAGGATTTCCCACGTCTGTCAACCAAGGGGACACACAAGTTGATCCATTCAGTGTAGCACTCATGCAGACCGCAATAGTACCTGTATATTAAACTCTCTGGCACTTACCTCTACCACCAAGGAAGAATACAAGCTTTTGGCTATGTTCATTTCCATGAACAGCCAGGAGTGGCCATGTCAACTAATGCAGACAGTTCCAAGTGACAGCACATGGCTAATTAGCATATGACTCTCCCTTGGAATACATCATTAGCATCTATCGTGGCTGTACAGACAGCCCACTATAAAGCCACATGCCTTTGTGTTGCAGCACCATGGGTAGTGTTGTCTCTGAATCAGAAGTAGTTACCACAAGATGTACACAGTCTTCATGAATCATGTCCATTGTACTTAATTTGAATGAAAATATATCTCTGTTCAGTACTGCAACTGTTTTAATTTAAATAAAAAACAGGAATTCATAAATAGTTTTTGTTCATAAAAGAATCAGTCATATCTAATAAATACATCACTGAATAAAGAGGGTTAGTTGAACACCATGAGATAATGCACTGTAAAAATTAATTTGATACATTTACAAAAAGTAAACATCTGAGTCTCCTTACTACTGAGCCTGTCATACAAAGACATTCTATGTGGTTTGCACAGGTTAATGAATGTATTCAAAGGCAAGGAGTGATGAGCATTCGATGTACTGTCAACCAGTGGTGTGTGCCTGTCTGTGCAACTAAAGCTGGAATGTGCAAGGAACATATATCAAATATATATATCTATGTGTATGCTAGAACGTAAAATACTTGGAGAAATATTTCATCAGGATATGTGGCATGTATAACTGCAGTGTATTAAGTAACCCATTTTTTTTTCTGGTCACTTTAGACTTCATGAATTGAAATTACAGTATCAGTACAACATCTTGCAATTTAATTAACGCTGACTCGTTCCTTCTGTGTTGCTTCTACCCACAGCTGAATTTCTTTTCCTATTGTGGGGAGTTTATCTCTGCTATGCAGTGCGGACAGTTCCATCAACGTTTCATGAGCCCCGTTATATGACTATTGCTGTTCATAATGAGCTCATTATCTCAGCGATATTCCATACCATTCGGTAAGTATTGTCAGGATTATGAACATACAGGACCATTGTTTTATTTAATTATACATCATAATCTTCTTTAGTGAAAGCGCTCAAAAGTACTTCCGTTACTTATTTATTTATTTATTTGTTTATTTATTTATTTTTATTGCAATGACCTTTAAATGGCTTTGCGGGACTGAACTTGAGTTTGTACGGATAAATGTACTTCTAAAACTGGTAAACAAAGCATATACTATAAGCTTCTCTTTCGTGTTTATCAGTATAGGAATGTAAAGAGCCATGTGTCATCAGAATATTAACTACAAAATGTAGCTTCTTATCAGCTTGCAGCACTGGAAAATAAATTATGGTGCATTTTGTATATTGAAAGAACGTTTTCTGTGAAACTCTAAAATGTTATGTATGGTTTAAGGTAAGCTTTTCATTTATATTTGCCACAGGCCTTGTTATGCCTGCACTTTAGTTTTCAGATATTCTGTTGTTTATAAATGCAGACAGGAATGTGGTTACTACCCAAAAATTAGAACTATCCTGTGTTTTGTTAAGTATAAATAAAAAAGCTGCAAACAAATTATTTTGTTGCTATTTAATTGTTTGGAAGCTTGTTGACTCACTAGATAATACAGTAGAATTTTATTTATAGGTGGTGAATAAATGGTTATAGAAAAGTTTTAAGCAGAATGCATTGAAATAAAACACATAACAATACAAAGATTATGTGTGTTGGCTCAACACATGTTGAGGGGCTTTAGAGTAGTTTTAAAAGGTAGTTAACGCACAATAAACTATAACACATAAAAGGCATTATAATCATAAAGAATATATTCAGAAAGAGTTTAGAAAATTATTTTATGTCAGCTATTAAAAAATACAATGGGTGAAAAATCAGAAATACATACTATGTCTAGCACCTGTGTTTGAAATGGACAGAGGCAGCTTGTAACTCTTGCCCTAACTTACATATACCTCTTAAAATAACCTTTAAAGCACATAAACTTGCAGAATATATTTCGGGATGCCTGACAAGGCTGATAAAGGCCCCAGTGGTTGTTAGCCTAGCATAACCCTATAAACCTCTGAACCTGTTCCTAATAACAGAACCTAGCAATCCAAAAACAGTAATGATCAGCAACAGGGTTAAGGGGTGCTGAAAAGAACTGCATACTTCAATGTGTCATACTTTGTGGATAAGGCTACATGCTTTAGAAATTCTGCAGCATACTCCCACTAAGACTTCTTGTACAGGTCTTGTTGAAGGTTCTCTGCCTTGGACTGCGGATGAGTTTCTGCCAGTTTGCATTTGTTAGCTCACTGACATGACAAAACATTTAAATCTATAGTCAGTGGCTTCTATCCAGGTCATACCAGATTAGTGAGTTCTTGCCTGAACAATCTAAGTTTAAAAAATTTTCCACACTGTGAGATGCTCCTTGTCTATTTTTTCCCATCAGGTTTTGAAGGAGGTATTTGTGCTCTCTTATCTTGACAAATTATCTTAGGATCATTGTAAGATGAATAGTTATTTCTCTCTCTCTTCTATCATTTTTATTGTGATGGTATACCTCAGGTAGTACCCCATTCACCCAGAGGAGGGGCATGGGAAGAAGAACTTGAAAGGAGAGAGCTAGTTTGGCAATTGACACTGAATGCAGTTACTTCACCATGTCTCAATGAACAGGCATCCATTACTCCTGTACTTAAGATAAGGGCAGCTAAGCTTTGAAACAAAAGTATGTTCTTATTGATGCACTACATAAAGTTATTTTTTCAGTTGTACTATTTAGATATTTTTCTTATCAGTACCAGGTTGGCATTTATGTGATTTTATTTTTTTGTTTATAGTTTTTGTCAGTCTTTAATAGTTTCTACATGTTATTAGCACAATTTACTTTTAGGCCAGTATTTTGTTGAATAATTATTTTTACTGTTTTTTTAATAAAAGTGTTTTTAACACAGATAAGATGGCAAAACAATTCATGTAAAACATAAGTCTTACAGAATATTCCACTTTTTACTGACAGTTTTACTTTAAATATTCTGTATTACTTTATTGTAAGTCATTTCTCATTTGGCTGTTTATTTTCAAATGTCTTTATATACTTTGGTTAAGCTTGCAAACACTGTTCTAATGAAGTCCCAAATGGTGGGATACAAGCGCTTAACCTTGTTATTTCCTTTAATACAAGTTTTTAATTTATCAGACTTGAAGTTTTGTGTTTATTACTTCATCATTGATCTACATTACAGTTTGTGCTTGGACTCTCTGTGTGTTTAAAGTGGAACACCTCAGCTGGAAGGGTGTTGTGCTACCACAGCTGTAACAGTTATTGCAGTGTGATGCCATCACACAAGCTAAAGGAGCTACCTTTTCTCTTCACCTTAAGTCACCCGAGGACCTACGTGAGCCTTCTGCTTCCTCCTGGTGTGATGATTGAGAAATCTATGCACTTTCAACTTCTTTTTGAAAACTCATGACCTCTTTGCTTTTCTTTTTCAGCCAGCCTTTAGAGAATAACAAGACAGAGACTGCAAAGTTAAAGTTAGTACTGACATTCTCATGGTGAGGAAGAGTAACTCAGTAAATACAGTCTTGGTCCTACTTAATCTCTTGGTAGCATCTGGCACTGTGAATCCAGTATCCTTCTGGAGAGGTTGAATTTTGTCCATGGGATTTCACCTACCATCCTGAAATGGTGTTCTTCCTATCAATAAGAATACTTACAGAGCATGACTTGTGTTTTATATTCTTCTCAGAATTATCATTTGAACTGTACAGCTCCTCTGGGCTCCATTTTCTGGCTACTATTACACCCTTGGGGATGTGTTATGAAGTAGGGGATTATTACACTTAAAAACAGCTGCATTGATGATACAGTTATATCGCTCCTTTATGGAGTGAGTGATACTTCTGTCCTTGATAGACAATTATTTGAAGTCCATTGCCACCTGACCCCAGAGAAATCAACTGAAGCTGAACTCCTTAAAGATGAAAGGGATGACAGTGCATGAAGCACTTCACTCGTCCACATCTTCACAGCCTTTATGTCATTATCTCATATAGCAATAACAGGTCAGAAATGCTCTGCAGCTGCAAAATCTTAAGTGATTCTCAGTGATTCTGTGACCATTAAGGACCAGACGTCAGTGGCTATTTGAACATTTTGTTTTCATGTGAGAAATATTGTCTGTATTAAGTATTTAATTACAACAATTGATAAAACAACTGTTCATGTATTGTGTCCTCTCAACTGGGCTCCTGTAATGACCTTTACCTTGAGCACTAGGGCCAATGTCTTTAATCCTCTGTCGTCTAGGCAAGAAGAGTTCATACATACATCTGTCTTGCTGCACACGACTGTAGGTGACATTAAATTATGATGCATTGACAACAGCATATATATTGGCTGGAGCACTGCAGTGTCACTACTGTGGGTGGAGAATCTGTGAAATTGTGATGGCAGGTTTGACTGCGCTAAGAGGGCCATGATGGCATTTTCCTATAATCCATTTTTTTCTTTTTTTACTGAGTTCCATAAGCTTAGCAACACAATATTAGAAGAGGAGAATTGATCATGTTTTGTCTATACACCTTACTCAACAAAATAGATGATTGACAGTTGTGCAGGCAGTCCCAGGGTTGGGGAATATCCCCTTTCCCTGGTATTGTGAGTCCTCATCATTATAATATACACCGCTTCATCGACACATATTCAGTGAAAATCACTTCCATGATTCACTAAATTTTCCAAGGGCAATGAAGTAATTGGCCAACCACACAACTTTGCCCTTTTCCCCACTGCAGTGCAATCTCAGAGTTGGTATATATAGTTAGGGGGCTGTGGTGGGCACAGTTCTGTTGTGCTGTGGGCACTTGTTTCATTGCCCTTGGAAAATTCAGTGAATCATGGAAGTGATTTTTCACTGAATATGTATCGATGAAGAGGTGTTTGCTGAAAATAACTTCCGGCGAACTAATATAGACCCGTATTCTTTACAGTGATAACAGTCAATGCATTCACAGTTTTTCCATAAATACTATAATACATTATAATGCAAATAAAGCCATAAGTATATATTTGTTAAACTTTCACAAACAAATTGTCACACTTTGGAAACTATACAAACCAGACATATATTGTTATTACAATTCTGTTAACTAGACATAAGCATTCATGTCATTTTAAAAAATTCCTTTCTGAGTGTATTTTTATTGAGCTATTTATAGGAACATGAAAACATATGCTTGATTATTTAATTAACAATACAAAATGCAAATATCAATGACAGTTTTCTTCAACAACATCTAAGGTTTCACTTGATGCCATGAAATACATTACAAGTCACTATTTTTTAAAGTATTAATTATATATGGAAATATTGCTTATTTTCATAATTACTAACAACAACTAGCAGTAACTCCAGTATAGTGTGATATAAATGGACATTGACATTGAAATTTCTTGTCTCCCACTATGGTGTTCCACATTGTACCCCTCAATAGTATGTAAGCCTCTCAGTTACTAAATACGAACATAAGTATGAAAATATGAATAATAAGTGGAAAACGATTTATTTCTCTGCTGAAGGACAGCCTACATTATCAATGTTAGTTTCATTTCATTAATTACTTGTTGTCCTTTCTAATACTGTATGTTATTTGTTGGTAAGTCACTTAGTTAAAGAAGCAAGACCCAGAAAAGGTCTGGATGGCATAAGGAGCTATGGGTGCTATGTTGTTGTTGTTGTTATTGGAACTATAAAAAATGTGCTGTAGCCTTGAATGAGTTAGAAAAGCCCATTCTGTAACACTATTACTAAACAAGGCAAGCTGAGATACCCATCACATGTACTAACATACACAACATACACATTAAATCGATCACCTTGCCTAATCCATACTCTAACCCTATCCCTCATTCACTCACCCAACACTGAATTTATCACCCTTACCTAACCCTTACCTTAACCCACATATGATCACATGCACACTCCTAATCTCTAATGCCAAACCCCACTTACCTCTATGCACAGACATGCATAGCATTCGACCAAATAGCATGTGTATATATATATATATATATATATATATATATATATATATATATATATGCTGCATTTTGGGTACCCCAGACAGTGTGTTTAGATTAAGAAGTTTTTGGTCTGTTCCCTAATGGCAGTGATGTTTGCCGGGGGGGGGGGCTAACTTGTTTGTTTGTTAGTTTTCTCTGCCTGTATAATGATGTTGTGTTTGGATGATACTGCCCATCACATAGTAGCAGTTAGCTGTGCCCTGTATAGATGCAGGCACCTAGAATTAAAATTTCCCATATAAAACTACCCCTGACATTGCCTCAAAGAGCAACTAGTTTGGGCATTGAGGAGCACCGCCCCTGAAGTTTAGTCTTAAATAGCAATGTTTGCAGTCTATACTCTTACAGCCACCAAAACAGCCAGCTGTAAACCCCTGTGCTAAGAATTTGAGAGGTATGACTCCATGCAAACTCTCCTCAACCTGGAGAATATTGACATCTGTGCAGCTGCTGAGACATGGTCTAGAGCCATGGAGAGCATCCCAGAAGTTCAGGGCTATAATATCTTCCACACAACTAGACTAGCTACTTCACAGAAAGAAACAAAAGGTGGCGCTGTCTCAATTTTTATCAAAAGTAAACCCACCTCAAGACTTGTTAAACAGTATGACATGCCTGAGTTTCTCTACATCCAAAATACCATGGGCAAAGTCCCATGACATATCCTTATAAGTTATAGGTTTCCCTCTATGACCCAGGAAACTCATTACTTTTACTTAAATGTACTGGAGACACTCCCCATTCAACCCAGCAACATATTCTTGGGTAACTTTAGTTATTCCATTGTAAACTGGGAATCATACAGAACCAAAAACAAGCAGGCCTGGTGATTCCTTGATTTTGTTAACACAAGTAACCTGGGTCTGTACTGCGACTAATGTCATAAATATCACTGACCTTTTCCTCACAAATGTGGTTGAACTCTGACCCCACCCTCCAGTGTAATGTCCTGACTTGTCAAGTCAGACCATGAAGCTGTCGCCTTAGAAATAAAAATAAAATCTGGAACCCATGTAAACTCTGATACTTTTATTAACTATTATAAGGTAAATTTCCTATTATTAAGTGACATCCTGGCAAAATTCCAAGCCCCCAATGTGGAGAACGCTGCTGCCTATGCAGAATTGTTCATGGAAATGCTGTACAATCATGTTAACAGCTACATTCAAGGAGCTATACCTATCCTTAAAATGCACATGACAAACAAAAAAAAAAAAACAAGCCACCATAGTAGAATCTCAGCATGAACAGACTGTATAACAAAAGAAAGACAATCCTGGCAAAACTAAGAAGTGCAATACCCACCAAGGTACATACGCCCTCATCAATCTAAACAAGCAATTTATGGGGCTACTCAAGTCTACCAAAACTAAGTTTTAGGTAAAAACAGCATCTCAGTCCAAGGCTTTCTTCAGCTATGCCTGCAACTCCAAAGGAAATATACAGCAATATTCCAAAATAATTGTAAATGGACTCACCTATAGCGAGCCAGAAGATATAGCAAATCTAATGGCTGACAAATTTAGCCCCAACCCCCCCCCCCACAGATACACCTTAGTAAATACCCTCAACTATAACTGCTCCAGCTATCAATAGGGCACAGCTCCTCAGTGCTCACTCCAATGCCGAGAACACTGCATCAAAGGGATGCAGTAGTATTCCCAAGATGCCTCCTTGATAACATGAAGCATGACCTAATAAGACCACCAGAATCAATATGTAACCACAGCCTCCAGACAGGCTTTGTGCCAAGTAAATGGGGGACTGCAAATGTCATCCCTCTGCACAAAGGTGGGCCATCTGTAGACCCAGGTAACTACTGACCCATAAGTCTAACTAGTCTCATATACAAGGCCGTGGAAGCATTATTATGGAAATAATAAACAAAGACATTGGAAATTTTTAGTCACTGGATCCAACCCAGGTTAGTTTCATCAAAGGCCTACCCAACATTGTGGACTTCTTTGAGAGGGCCACCAAAGCAATGGACAAGGGAAAGCAGTCCATTCTGCCTACCTTGATCTGGAAAAGTACTCAACATAATATCCCACTCTGGCATTGTTGACCAATTCAAAAAATTAGTTCTAAACCTCTTTGTTACCCACTGGATAGCCTGTCACACAAAGGACTCAAGAAGATAAGATAGTGTAGGAGAGCCTACTTCCACAAAATGTCAGTCACTACCAGAATCCCTTAGAGGTCAGTAATGAGGTGGTCCTTTTTGGCATCTATTTTTCCAGAGGTCAAGACCGACATCAAGGGCGTTGACCACAGAGACAATTGTAAACTGAGTACAGTCATAGAATCTCTCAGTGACACAAATGCCTTCCAAGAAGGCCTGGCACAGATACCAAAGACATAGTATAAATCTCAGTACCAGGAAATGCATAACAGTATCCTTTTATAAGATGCTTACCCCTGGAAACTACCATACTGATAATACATCTCATAAGAGTCGACCCAATAGTCAGGTATCTGGGACTGCATGTAGACAGAAACCCTTCCTTTAACCATCATGCATCTATGGTGGTAAGGAAATCATTCTGTGGTGCAAAACATATAAGCAAGGGTATGTATCTAGGTCCAAGGATGTCATTGTTCTCCTGTATGTGGCCCTTTTCAGACTAATCATTGAGTACAACTCTCCCATCTGTATGTACTTGAGCAGGCATATGTAACAACTTTTGCATCCACAGAAGCTCCTTATAAAAAGAATACAGGCAGTAAACATGTCCTACACTGATCGCCTCAAAGTCTTTTATCTGTACCCAATATCCTGTAGGCTGCTGAGAGGTGATCTATGCCTGGCCTACAAAACATCCTCTGATCCTGATCTGATGGACTTGTTAAATATCCTCAAAACAAACAGAATAAGAATTACCAAGTCTAGGAACCTAAACCTTGCATGCAAAAAATAATAGGACATGCTAGAGGGACAGGTGTGTGTCTCAGAGACTACCACTTTTTTGGAACAAGCTTCCCATCCATTAAAAGCAGAGCTCTTCCCTAACAATATTCATGTGCAACTTAGACCAGTGGATGGGGAACTATAAATTTACCCCAGCTCAGGCAGGTCTATATCACTTGATCAAAAAAGCAAATTGCCGAAACCTCTCTTCATCAAACGGCCATTTCATCGAAATTTTTCACAGAGAAAAGTAATGGTTGGCCATCATCAGGAATTTGCCATTTTCCCCACTGTAGTGTGATCTCGGAGTTGATATATTTAGTTGGGGAGGTGAGGCACAACCCCTCACATTGGGAGTGTGGGGGGTAAAGCCCCCCCACTTGGGTGCGTGTTACATTTTTGGAGTTTAGTGACGGGTGATAGGTTGGGCAGATGTTTCTCTTCCCAGTGAAAAGTTTGATGAAACGGTCATTTGACGAACAGAGGTTTTGAATATTTGGGGTCGACAAATAGGTTTTTCTCTGAATTGATATAGACCTGGTCAGGCACCTATGTCTCTAATAGATAATGGCATCCTTTGAATGCTTGACTACCAGTGCCCTAATCTACATATATCTCATAAACAAACCTAGGGTATCAACTGACCAGATACATTTGGGAAGCATGGCTAGGCTTAAAAAGGCCCCCAAGGCATTGTTAGCCTAGCAAGCACCTATGAACCTATATCTGTATCTATATGTATGTCTATATCTATCTATATCTATATATGTCTATATATATATATATATATATATATATATATATATATATATATATTATACAATTTATTTGTTTTAACAATATACTTTGATAACTATATTAGCCTTACACAAAGCATAACCATTTCTGCTTATCACCACTCTAAATGCTT
>NC_056746.1:792428377-792493377 GCF_019279795.1 Protopterus annectens
AATGTGTCACCAACGATTTACATTTTTCTCTAGGCTATCAGCCTATGAGACACAATTTAACTTGACAAGAGCAACAAGTGCTACAGGAACTGAGTTCCAATCATAACATAGTTATTGCACCAGCTGATAAGGGGGGAGGCATTGTAATAATGGACTGGGTGATGTACCAAGCGGAAGCCCATAAACAACTATCTGATGTCCGGTTTTACATACATATGGTGGTGGAGCCCACACCCAATTTCAAAACACACATTGATTCTTTTCTGGACCTGGCCACTGAGGAAGGTATTATTAACAAACAAATATGTAAGCAACTTAACGTTTCTGATCCCCTTCCTCAGTATCTATATTTGCTTCCAAAGATTCATAAACATCCATGTCCACCCGGTAGACCTATTGTTTCTGGGAAGGGATCTCTTACTGAACCTTTATCAGCATTTCTAACATATTATTCAGATCCAGGCTGCAAGATACTATGGAATTTTTAAATATCATTCAAGATACACAATTGGAATCAGATTGGTTGCTTTGTACATTGGACGTGACTTCCCTTTATACCAGCATACCACATGATGCTGGTTTATCAGCTATTGTATATTGGTTAGATCGATCTCAATTATATACTCCAGGATTCAACAATTTTTTTAATAAAATTGACCCAATATGTGTTAACCAAAAATATTTTCTACTTTGAAGGCCAAGCATATTGGTAAGTCAGAGGTACAACCATGGGAGCATCTTTTGCTCCCATATATGCAGATTTGTTCATGGGATTTTTCAAAGAACAGTTCATATATGATTCTCATAATAACATCTTTATGCAAGAATTGGATATTTGGAGACGATATTTAGATGATTGTTGGATGGTGTGGCGGGGCGATGCGACCTTGGCACATGAGTTTGTCAAATATTTGAATAACAATACATGGGATATCCAGTTTACTCTAACTATGCAACACCAAGAAATAGTTTTTTTGGATGTATTAGTCTCTCAACAGGCTGATCAAACTTTGGCAACTCGTGTTCACAGGAAATTTCCACAATATAATACACTTTTGCATGCATCAAGTTACCACCCCCGCCACATCATCAACAACATCCCCAAATCTCAATTTTTACATATGAAACAAATTTGTTCTTCCCAAGAATCCCACTCAGAATGTGAACAAGATTTGAGTAACAGATTGGCAAGTAGAGGTTACAATAGATATCGCATTACCCAAACTATTAATGAAGTTAAAGATATGCCTAGATCACAACTTTTGCAATATAAACACTCACATGACAGACCCAATACATTAACATCTCAACCCATCAGATCTGTTACTACATTTGGAAGCAATACACCTTCATTTAGAGATATTATCAACAACCATTGGAATATTTTGCGGGCTCATGAACATTTGAACGATATATTACCAGAAAGATGTGCTTTTTCCTATCGTAGGGGTAGAACTATCAACTCTCATTTTACACATTACAAAAGGTATAATCCATCTATACCCATGCAAACAACCTTATTTGGTGACCCATTGATAGGTTGTGTTCCTTGTGGTCATTGCAGTGCATGCAGATACATCCTTAAGACTAAAGAATTCACTAGTTGTAATACCTCCAAGGTATACCAGATAAAAATTTTTGCTAACTGCAGTACTGACTGGGTGATCTATTTGGCCACATGTACATGTTTATCTTTCTACGTAGGCCAAACTTCCAGACCATTCAGACATCGGATAAGTGAACACCTCAGTGCTATCAGAAATCATAAAATTTCTAATACTTTATACCAACATACTATGATTCACAAAACCGCACAATTCAAATTCACCATCATTGATAAAATTGGGATGTACAGAAATCTTAAACAGGCTGGCATGACAGATTAGATAATATGGAATCCTCATGGATTACCAGGTTAGGAGCTTTATTCAAATCTGGTTTAAATGAAACAAATTAGTCATTTGGAGCCAGCTTCTGATTTTGCTAATTTTTTGATTTTTTGTTAATGTCATAGGATTTATTTTTCATGTTCATTGTCTATATATTTTTATTCACAGTTTGTACATATTTGTTTTTTAGGGTGTATATGCCTTTAATATTTCTGGATATATAAGGATATACCAGGATGTGCTATCCATGCTATTTTTGTTGCACTGAGGAAGGCTGGTCTCACAGCCGAAACCAGTTTGCAGTATGAAGTTTTCAGATATTGCTACAATAAATTAGATTTAGGCACTCTTCTCCCTTGTGCTGGTTCATTTTTGTTGTACTCTGAGTAAGGAGAAAGTCACAGTCAGCTGCTTATCGGGGGCTAGGATCTGCCACATTATGCATGCACTCAGGTCATTGGACTACAAGTGCCAGTATGACTCAATCATAGTCCATGTGGGTGTAAATGACCTGTGACATACCTCCCTAGACTATATGAAGAGAGATATCATGGAGGTCTCGGAATATGTGTCCGAGGTTGGTATTAGCCTAGCATTGAGGAGTATTTTACCTTCTCCAAGGATGATACCATAATATGAACAAAAGATAATTGACTTTAATAATTGGCTTAGCTTCTGGTTTCATTCTAAGGGGGTCCAATATTTGTCAGTACAAAAGGAGAAAGTCAGCAGACCACACTGCTTTGCCAGGGATGGTCTGCACCTCTCCCCTGTAGGCTTTCAAATATTAGTTAAAACATTGTCTTCTCTCATAGTTTCTTTTCTAGCCAATACCAAACTGAGAACTTCTGACATAATAGATCAAAATCTAGAAAATCTAAAGGTATTACTGCTCAATGCTAGGAGTCTAAACAAAAAGCTCCACTCTCTAGAAACTCTCTTTACCCTAGAGAATGCTGACATCTGTGTGGTCACTGAGACATGGTTTAAAGCTGCAGAAAGCACAGCAACAGTGCAAGGTTATAATGAATTCCACACATTTAGACCAGCTATTACACAGACAGGGACTAAAGGTGGGTGTGTCTCAACTTACAACAAAAACAAATATACCTCAAGGCTGGTCAAACAGGACAATGCACTCAAGCTAAACATGTTTAAATCATCACAGGCAAAATCCAACACCACTTCCTTGCAAGCTATAGGTCCCCTTCTATGACCCAGGAAACCCATACCATGTATTTAAACTTATTGAAAATGCTTATCCTCCAACCCAATACCATTTTCATGGGTGACTTTAATTATCCCACTATTAACTGCGAATCGTATACAACACCAAACGTACAGGCAAAGAGATTCCTGGATTTTGTAAACACAAACTCCCTGGACTAGATTGTCAATACATCAACCAGGGGTGCAATCTTCCCTGGTAATGCCGGACCACAAAATGGTCTCCTTTGAAGTAAAAATAAAACCTGTACCACCTGCTAATCCTGGAATATTCACTAACTACTCTAAGGATAACTTTCTGCTATTAAGTGATAACCTGGGAAAATTTCAAGCTCCCATAAACCCTGAGAACACTGCTGCCTATGCATGACTGTTCACAGAAACCCTGTACAAGATAGAGGCAGCTGTACCCACCAGGAAGAAGTACAGAACTAACTCAAAAAAAGAAGCCACCCTAGTGGAATCACAAAATCAATAAGCTTTATAGCGGAAGGAAGAAAATCATGGCAAAAATTAGGAGGTGCAACACCTAGCAGGATAAAAGTACTCTCATCAAACTAAACAAACAAATCTGAAGACAAATAAAGTCTACCAAAGCCAAATTTGAGGTAAACATGGCCTCTCAGGCCAAGGGCAGCCACAAGGCATCCTTTAGGTATGTCCGCAACCTTAAAGGCAATACACAATTGTGTGCAGAGCTCTTTGTAAATGGAGCTACCTATACTGAACCAGAAGATATAGCAAACCTACTGGCCGACAAATTCAGCTCCAACTTATTCCCTCTCTCCTCTCAACCTTCCATCAGGAAATGCCATCAAATATAACCCCACCCCCTGCTATCACTAGGGAACAGGTCCTTAATGCTCTCTCTAAGACCAAGAACACTGCCTCAATGGGCCCAGACAATATCCCAGCATGCCTTCTGAATAGCATGAAACATACCTTTCAGGTCTTCTGGAATTGCTATTTAACTGTACCTCCAAATAGGCTTTGTGCCTTATGAATGGAGAATAGCAACTGTCATACCTCTGCACAAAGGTGGGCTATCTACAGACCCATAAGTCTCACTAGTCTTATATGCAAAGCCATGGAAAGAATTATCATGGAAATGATCTATAATGATATTGTAAACCTCAGGACACTGGACCCAACCCAGTTTGGTTTCATCAAGGGCAGGTCATGCCTACTCAACCTGGTGGACTTCTTTGAGAAGGTCACCAAAGCAATGGATGAGGGCAAAATGGTTCACACTGCCTACCTTGACATTGCCAAGGCATTTGACAATACCCTAATCAGGTATTGTTGACAAACTCAAGAGGTTAGGTACAAACCTGTATGTCACTTGGTAGATAGCCAGCTGGCTCACAGGCAGGACCCAGGAAGTTAAAAATGAGGAATCCACCTCTACAAAGAGGCCAGTCACAAGTTGAATCTCTCAGGGATCAGTCCTTGGGCCGCTCCTTTTTATCATCTATTTCTCTGAAGTCAAGACCAATGTCAGTGGTCTCTGGCTGACAAAATTTGCAGATGATTGCAAATTAGGAACTGTCATTAAATCCCACACAATGTTCTCCAGGAAGGGCTGACACAGACAAACAACTGGTGTCAGGTCATGGACTAAAATCAAATGCCAAGAAATGCATAATAGTATCCTTCAGAAAGTCATCTACCTATGGTAACTATCATATTAACAATGCACCCCTTACAGCTGACACAGTAGTCAGGGACGTATGGACATGTATAGGCAGTAACCTAGCATTTGACAATCACATGTCTACAGTAGTGAGGAAATCATTCTGTGCTGCTCATCTTATAAACAAAGGTATGATATCTAACTCCAATGAAGTCATTGTTCCACTGTATTTGGCATTCATCAGACCTATCACTGAGTACAATGTTACCTTTGGTATGTACCTAACCAGGCATACCCAACAAATGGAAGATCCACAGAGGTTCCTCACTAAAAAGAATACAGAGCATAAGTAAAATGTCCCATACAGACCACCTCAAGGCCCTGTCCCTGTATTCTGTCTCCTACAGACTGTTGAGGGAAGATCTGTGCCTGGCATACATGGCATTGTCAGACCTCACTCTGATGGACCTCTTGCATGTCAGAAAAACAAACATCACCAGAGTTACCCATTCTAAAAACGTAAACCTTGCCTATAACATATATAGAACCTGCTGGAGAGATAGGTATGCATCCCAGAGACTACCCTGTCTCTGAATCAAGCTCCCCATCCATGTGAAGCAGAGTTCCTCCTTAACCCAATTCAAGTGGACAACTGGATGGGGAACAGGAAATTCATCCCTGGCTTGGCACCTATGTCTGGTAAATGTTTCATCTCCCAAGCTCCTGCTTACACTTATCAAGGGTACCAGAATTTGTCATAAATTTTGGATGCATGGCTAGGCTTAAAAAGGACTTTGTGGTTGGTAGCCTAGTAAACACCTATGAACCTAAAACTTTATTGCATTTTTATATACATACCAGTATCCTAGCTTTATGTGTTATTCATTCATTCATTCCTTCATTCATTCATTCATTCAATTTATTTATTTTCTTTTGCTGGCTGGATTACTTGTATTAGGCTTGCAACTTGGCTGTGGAAGATGCAAAATATTTGTATGGATTTTGTGAGGGATGAGAGAAATTAAAAAATAATAGGCAAAAACGTTTTACCACTAACATGTATTTGTGTTTGGATGGATTATGGGGTCCCTAACTTATTCTTTCTCTTACACTATATCATAAGGCATGGCATCATTTTATATATGGCCAACCCTCAAGAAAAAGCTTCTGCAAACTATATACCATATAGCATCATCATGGTATACAGCCTCTACCCCACAAAACATGGAGAACTGAAATGTAATACCCACAAAACCGCTTAAGCAGTTATGGGGTCCAAAGTTATTTATAGGAGGCTCAAGGGTGTAACAGAAGGATTGGAAAGGAAAAGAAATCAGGGCTGCAAAGGATTTGTAGCTAACACTAGACAGCTCCCTGAGCCGTTTGACCTCTGACCATTTACAAAATCATTTAGTCTAAGTAAACATCAGATTTAGAGGTACCTATAGTTGATAGCCTTGTCAAAGCCCTGTTTGTGGAACCTGCTCCTAAATTCTTACTCTTGAATGTTAACAGAATATAAGGCACTGAATACTGGAGCTTTTGTCAAGACATTGCATTTCAACAAACAGCTAAAACAAACAATGCATACAAGGGCCAGAAGTTGCCTAACTACCGTTTTACATCAGCATACTAAAATCATCAAAGTACCACCCTTGACAGCTTGATGATTCATTGGTGTAATGGTGGCTTAGTCCTGTGGCAGTTAGCACAGAGGATTAAGGCTCTTAGCTGTTAATGAGCTTTTATGTACCTGAGGTACAGGGTTTGATTCTTTCCACATTCATCTGCCCACTGTGTGGCTTTGAGCAAGACATTTAACCAGACAGTGGTCCCTGGTCACCCCTGAAAATGGACACTTATACCTAGTAGGCTTATCTGGTTAACAAATGTATAAATAAGCAAGGTATACAGAATAAATGGTTAATGGACCTTTCAGCATCCAGACAGAGATGGAGTCATAGATAATATGAGTTATACTCATTGAATTCATCATGATATGTATGTCCAGCACAGATTTTGTTAAGCTCCCCTATCATGACGGCATGCACCACTGTGAACAATTTATGCAGTCAAGTTACAGGTCTACCCTGCAATACTCTAGATTTTGTGAGTACTCGCTACTCATCTGCCATATGCTGACTTACTATGATAAAACAAAAGATGGATACCTCAGGCCATGGCTAGCATTAGAACTTTAATTGCTTCCTACTGGAAGATCTTGGCTGGCCTTTCAATGAACACAGTTATATACTACTTAATAAGACAAACGACCTGATATTTGTGAACTTACATCACTCTCCTGTTTAGGTCATCTCTTCTTTTTGATTTCACATGGCAAGAAACTGACAAACATTTAACAAACTTAAAGGAAGTGTGCAAGACATAAGTTTTCAAAAATGTGTATCAGAAGCTGCCCTGATATTTTTGATTATTGGATTAGCTGGTAATTTATCTGTTAGGTAATATTGTTACAAACTGGTTATTTCAGTTTATTTTCACAGTGATAGTAGCTGTCACATCAGACTTCTTAGAAAAAAACTGCATTTGTAATATTCCCATTTTCCTTTTCACTAAGGGCCAAACTCATAAACAATACCAGAAAATGTACATGATGTGCACACCTTATGGTAACCTTTTGTATTCAGAAGCAGCCCTAATGTGGCGCTTTTGGACTAAGACATGCAGCATCACAACCGGCTATCTCTGCGGCCATGCCCCATGCTAATGAGGCAGTTCAGATGTGAGGCATAGTCACAATGGGCTATCTCTGTGGCCATGTCCCATGCTAATGAGGAAGTTCAGGTGTGAGGCATAGTCATACACTCTTTCCCCTGAAACTGTCACAGGGAGGATATCTATTCAGCAAGGATTCATTCAAATCATTTGGCCATGTAGATTAACATGCCACTCATTGATTGCTGCAATAGTGAATACAGCCAAAAGTCCATGTTCCACCATCACAGTAGAAGTAAGTTCTGGGGAGTTTAGAGGTAAGGTAGGGTTAGGTGGTATATGTGTGAGTGTATGCAATCAGCTGCATGTGTGAGTGTACAAGTGTGTGTCTGCCTGGTAGGTCACAGTAGTGGGGCAGCAAGGGATTGCATTAGACGTGTGTGTGTGTGTTTTGTGTGTGTGTGTGTGTGTGTGTGTGTGTGTGTGTGTGTGTGTGTGTGTGTGTGTGTGTGTGTGTGTGTGTGTGTGTGCGTGTGTGCGTGTGTGTGTGCGTGTGCCTGTGCATGCATGACTGTGAACGTGCGAGGGAAGGGTGCTGTTTGTGTGTGTGTGTGTGTGTGTGTGTGTGTGTGTGTGTGTGTGTATGTGTGTGTGTTCATGTATGTCTGTGTGAGATTACAACCACCCACCCCTGCATTAGCCTGTTCTACTGACACTTCAGTGCTTTAGATATATGTTACAAATATATTTATAGGCACAGACAATATTTAATGCCTGCAACACATCATGAATAAAATAGTGTAGCTAGTAGCTATAGAATAGTACCAGTTCAGGTTTGCTGTCCCTGGGCCTATTTGTTTGTTTGCAGTGGTTGTTTGTTCTGAGCACATGTCCCAGGCCATATTGAATTAGCAGAAGCCGTTCTTTACCTTCATGAGAGGAGTGTGTTGATTGGCTGCTGGCTGGTAGAGGTTGGCTGGTCTAGGGCTTGGAGTAAGAACTCATTGGTTCTTCTGAGCTTTTTTTAAAGTTGTTTCAGGTTGTATCTTCTGGTATTTAAGACATAACTTTGTGATGATTTCTGTCTCTACACACTGAGCTGAGCAGAGGAGGGGCATTGACCACAACTCTGAACTGTGCTATATAACAATAACTATCCTGTTTTTTTTTTCTTATTTTTACTAGTTATTGATTATTCTAGCCATTTATAGCACTTTTTATTGTCTGCTGCATACTCTTTACTGTATTTTATTTCTGTAAAGTAGTCTGCACGGTTGTACTGAAATTGTCTGCCTTACATGGCCTGATCAATAAGGTTTTTACTGTCACACTCTTTGTAAAGCTTTTTAAGCTAGTTTCTCTGTGTGAAAGGTATTAACTGGAAAATTTCACCATTTGTTAATCATCTGTTTGTTCTGATTTCCTGCTACGGAGTGTATCATATAACTGATTTGTTTGCAGTTAAAAGCATTCTCTAGAGTCTCCTTGCTCCTTTATCAGTTTAAAACTTTCATTTGGTGGCTCACTGCTGTTTTTCTGCTGTAATAAATATTTATGTACAGCTTTTTGCCTAAAATGCTGTAGCTAGTGTCTGTAGTATTTCCCACCCTCCGTGTTGGTGTCTTGTTCTTATACTTGGTGGCTTTGTAGTTGCCCACCCCTACTGTCAATTTGATCTGGGACACTCCTCCCAGTCTAGTGTCATTAGTTCATTCTACCTAATACAGAGAGAACATTTGAGAAATCCAACCTACTTAGTTTCTTAACCTTGAATTATCTTCTGTTCCTCCTTTCTCTCTTCCCACTTTAAAAAAAACACTTTGCTAGAATCTACCATTGCTACAATCTCCTTATGTTCTGATTAGCTGTGCTTCTCAAACAATCTGGAAACATAGAGCTGATAAGTATATTTTTTGGCACTTTTTAACTGTTCAGAGTTCTGCAGTGTCTTAAGTTTTGCTTTAGTGAATTATTTATATATTTGCTGGCATTGTTTTCTGATACTCTTAATGCCTCCATTTTGATTTTTTCCTAATTTACTGCTTTCTGCACTTGTTTTTAGTAATGTTTTTTTAATTTAATTGCATTTATTTAAACTGTATTTGCTTTAATATTGCTACACACTCAAGTGTATTAACTTGCACTGCATTTGAATTTTTACTGCCGTTTTAGCTGCTTTTCTGTAAAAAAAAAGTTCTAAGCTTGTTTCCCACCTTTCCTGTAACTAGTCTAGTCCAGATACAGATTTGCTGTATCCAGGACTGTTTGTAAGCTTCTGAGCCCACCAACCCTTTCTGTGTTGGAGGGAAGCCTTCTAGCTTATCAGTGGGAGTGGCAAGCACTAGGTAGCCTATCTACCACAAGAGGAGTGGTTTCTGGCCCCAGAAATTGTAGTTTATTGGCAATTTGGGCAGTTTTTCCATCCCTTTCAACTTTCTGGATTAAAAGCCCATGTTTGTGTTTGTTTCCTGCCTTTCTTGTAACTAATCTAGTCCAGATACAGATTTGCTGTATCCAGGACTGTTTGTAAGCATCTGAGCGCCCCCCCCCCCCAAGACTTTCTGTGTTGGAGGGAAGCCTTCTAGCTTATCAGTTTGAGTGGTAAGCACTAGGTAGCCTATCTACCACAAGAGGAGTGGTTTCTGGCCCAGAAATTGTAGTTCATTGGCCATTTGGGCAGTTTTTCCATCCCTTTCAACTTTCTGGTTTAAAAGCTTGGGTTTTCACAGATTTGCACTTGTTTAAGCTCCGCTCAGCGGTGCCAAGCTGAGGTAAACTATTACTGGTGCCAGCAAGTCTGCTCTTCAGTTTTTCCCTTAGATCTTGCTAGTTCTTTCTCTCTTGCACTTCAAATAGCCCAATCACTTTGCATTTCAACAGGTTTTTGTAGCAATTATTATAGCACACCTAAGTGCCATCAGCACTAGTTTTTCTTCATGGAAATAGCTCCAGTACTTAGTAGTTATGACCACCCTTCCTGGCATGATTAAAAGGCTGTTCACTGTGCTTTCTCCTATTAACCTGGTAAACTTGGGCATTCTGAAGCAGTGTAGCAACTTCCTCATGTACACAGACAACCCTCTCCTCTTACCTCCCAACACACAGACTTGTGAGAGATGCACTTATATCACCAAACTGGAAGCTATGCACTCTCCAGCCAAGACTGGGCTAGCTGGTTAAGAGGAGAAGGTCAACACCTGTGCCACATTGCATGGAACACATAGCCCTCTAGAACACCTACTATCACAGCTCTCACATAAAAACACAAACCACACACCCACCTTCATGGAGGCTCTCAATAGAAATTTACCCAAACAGAAGAGAACTCCAAGACAGAAATGCACTTGACCAACACAACGCAGCACAACCCACAGGACACATAGCTCACCTCCACAGTGTGCACCTCAACCTAAGCCCCTAAGGCTAACACCTTGCCCAATACACTAATCATAGATGACTCAATAGTGAGGCACACAGATGTCCCACTCCCTAGGTTGAATAAGTAGAAGTTAGCAATCAGCTGTCTATCAGGTGCCAGAATCTGGCACATAAGACACGCACTCAGGTCATTCCACAACAAGTACAAGTATGACTCTGTCATTGTCCATGTGGGTGTGAATGACCTGAGACGCACCTCCCTGGACTACATGGAAAGAGACATGGTGGAGCTTTCGGATTATGTGCCCAGGCAGGTATGACACTAGCCCTGAGCAGTATCCTACCATCATCCAGAATAATACCGCAGTACAAACAAAAAATAATTGACTTCAACAACTGGCTAAGTTTCTAGTGTCATTCTAAGGGGATCCGGTATCTGTCTGATTGGGATGATATGATTGACAGACCTCAATGCTTTGCCAGAGATGGCCTGCATCTATCACCCCTGAGTTTTTGGGTACTGGCTAAGGCTCTTGCCACCCCTATAGTGCCTTTTTTAGGTTGTGTTCCAAAGACCAAATTACCACTGTAACAACTATAAATAAATGCAATCTGAGGGTCATGCTGCTCAACACTAGAAGACTAAATCTCAAGATGCACCCACTTGAAGCACTCCTCAAAATGAAGAACATCAACATTTGTGCTGTAACGGAGACCTGGTTTAAAGTGGCAGAGAGGACCCCTGAGTTACCAGGCTATAACTCATTCCACACCTTTCAGCCCCGAAACATGGACAGAAGCTCCAAAGGCGGTGCTGTCTACATATTCATAAAGGATGTACACACCTCCAGACTAGTAAGCCAGCATAATGCAACTGAGATACTTCAGGTACAACTAACATTGGGTAAGATGACGATCCAGGTCACAGCCTGCTATAAGTCCCCAACCATGTCCCTTGACTCTCACTCCATGTTCCTAAGTACCCTGGAACCTATCGAGGTCCAACCCAACACTCTCATACTAGAAGACTTCAACAACCCCTCCATCGACTGGGAAAACTACTCAAGCACCAATACACTGGCTCACCGCTTCCTGGAATTCATCAATTCCAGTGCCCTGGACCAGCTCATTCTGACTTCCACTAGAGGAAGCAACATCCTTGACCTGGTTATTACTAACATGGGTGACTGTTGCTCTATAGCAATAGTCAATCCCTCCCTGGTCAGATCCAACCATAAACTAATCACCATGGAAATCCACATCTCACTCACACCCCCCACAAAGGTAATCACCTTGAAAAACTTCTCCAAAGCTGACTTTGGACTCCTAAAAACAGAGGTGGCTAACTTCATGGCACCCATGTCAATGGAAAATAGCTGCATGACTGCCGAATCATAAACCAATGCACTGTACGAACATGTACATAAATGCATGGAACTAGCCATACCCAACAGAATCAAGACGCTCTCCTCCAAAAAAAGGAAGCCAATCTGGTGGTCCCCCGCCATTAATAAACTCTACAACAGAAGGAAGAAACTGTTGCAAAAAAAGATGAAGTCCCAAGATTGAAAAAATCACCTTTATTAGATTCAACAAAAAGCTGAGATCCCTCATCAAATCCTCTAAAGCCAGCTATGAAGGCAGAATCACAGCAGACACTAAAAACAATCACAAAGCCTTCTATAGTTATATCAAGAACCTCCATGGCAATACCCAGATTTGCTCTGAGTTACTCCACAATGGTACCTTCTATACCGAGCCCAAACATATTGCCAACATACTGGCCGACAGATTCAGTGCCAACTTTACCCCCCCCCCTTAAGGACCAATCACAATACCAGAAGAATGCCAGGCACCCAACATTACTGCAGCACAGGTTAAAGCTGCATTGTCAAAGGCCAAGAATACAGCTTCCATGGGACCCGATAATATCCCTGGCTGTGTTCTACATGAACTGCAAAGCAAACTTGCACCACATCTGTGTGCCCTGTTCAGTCACAACCTCACCTCAGGCTTTGTCCTTACCAAATGGCACACTGCTACAGTCATGCCTCTCTATAAAGGGGGAGTGACTACAGACCCTGGGAATTATCACCCCATTAGCCTGACGAGTCTGATATGTAAAGCTGTGTAGCCCATCATCATGGACCTGATTAACAAAGATATAGGAAATCTCCAAACTCTGGACCCCACACAGTTTGGCTTTGTGAAAGGGCGATCATGCCTGCTCAACCTGATTGACTTCTTTTAGTCAGTCACCAGAGCTGTGGATGAAGGTAAGGCAGTGCATACACCCTACCTTGGTCTGGCCAAGGCCTTTGATACCATTCCTTATTCTGGAATTATTGATAAAATCACCAAACTAGGCATCAACACTTATATCACTAGGTGGGTTGCAAATTGGCTCACAGATAGAACACACAGTGTAAAAGTAGTGAACTCCAAGTCAGACTGCTGACCAGTCATGAGTGGAGTCCCACAGAGATCAGTCCTGGGTCCTGTCCTGTTTGGCATCTACTTCTCAGAAGTCCAGGCCAACACAAAGGGACTCTGGCTGACCAAGTTTGCAGGCAACTGCAAGGTGGGAGCCATTATTAACTCCCCAAGTGATGCAGACATCCTACAGAAAGGCCTCACTGAGACCAATAACTGGTGTCGAAACCATGGCCTTAAGCTTAATGCCAAAAAATGCGTCGTCATCCCCTTTGGTAAAAACTCAGTTCCTACTAATCACCACATTGATGGGAGCCCACTGAACACTGAAGGCATTATAAGAGATCTGGGGGTGCAGGGTGACAGCAACCTCTCCTTTGACCACCACATTGGTACTGTGGTCAGAAAGACCTTCTATGTGGTACATCTCATTACCAAGGGTTTTGCATCCAAGAAGAAAGAGGTCATAGTCTATCTCTACTCTTCCCTCATTAGACCAATCATCGAGTCTACCTCACTAGACACCTGCAACAGCTGAAAAGGCCACAGAAGTACCTCATGAAGAGGATCCCGGGCATTAAACACATGTCCTACACGGACAGACTCAAAAGACTCCAGCTATTCTCTGTTTCATATCGCCTACTTAGAGGCGATCTCTGCTTGACTTACAAAGCCATGTCTGACCCTGCTCTGTTACAAATGCTACATCTAAAGAAATCCCAATTCCTCCACACCACATGCTCCAGACACCTCAACCTCATTACCCAAATCAACAGAACATGCTGGAGGGACAGATTCCTCACCCAGAGACTCCCCATGCTCTGGAATAGGCTTCCCATACAGGAGGGAGAACAAAAGAGAAAGCTCAGCATATGACCAGTGGAACATTTCAGAAATATTCCATGGTGAAGGTAGCTCTTGATGTTCTGGCTGTGAAAACTGCAGTAGCTGCCATATTGAGGAAAACATGGTTACAGAAAATCATTCCCAAAATTAGGGAAAGAAAATCTGAATGTTACATATAGTGGAATGAATTCCTGTTATCTCAAAAGGAGAAGTTATATATTATAGGTTCATAGGTTCATACTAGGCTATCTGCCCTGGGGGCATTTATAAGCCTAGCCCGATTGTGTTTGGCTTACGCCACCCCTTGATTTGAGTATACTGTGCCCTTTTTAAAGTTTAGTTTACTGCACCTCTGTCTAATAGTGACACGGAAGTAATCTCCGGGACAAACCTACGATCCCCCATCCACTCATCAAGATTCTTCTTGAAGAGAGTCAGTGAGGTGCTCTACCTAACATGAATTGGAATTCTATTCCAGAGCAAAGGGAGCCTCTGGGTTATGAATCTGTCCCTCCAGTATGTTCTATTTATTTCTGTGCTGAGGTTCAAGTCCCTTGAGCACGTGGCTCTAAGGGATTTAGATTTACTGAGGTGGAGCATGTCCATTAATTCTGGGTTGGACATAGCTATATATGTCAGGCATAGATCGCCTCGAAGTAGGTGGTATGCAACTGAGTAGAGCTGGAGTTTTTTTAACCGAGCAGCATATGGCATCTGTTTGAGTCCCTTGATCCTCCTGGTGAGGTACTTTTGGGGTCTTTCTAATTGCTGCAGGTGTCGGGTAAGGTACATCCCAAAGGGGGCATTGTATTCTATGATGGGCCTGATGAGGGATGAATAAAGGGGCACGATTACCTCTCTTGATCTAGATGTGAATCCTTTCATGATGAGGTGGGCTATGTAGAAGGTCTTTCTAACCACTTTGGCAATGTGGTTGTCAAAGGAGAGATTGCTATCAACTTGGGTCCCCAGATCCCTAATTGCTTTCTCTGTACTTACTGGGTTACCACCTATGTGGTAATTTGTGGGCACATTGTTTTTGCCAAAGGGTATGACTATACACTTTTGGCATTTAGCTTTAGACCATGGCTCTGGCACCAGTTATCCGTCTCTGAGACCTTTTGAAGGATGTTTGTGTCAGCTGGAGAGTCGATTATGGCACCCAGTTTGCAGTCATCTGCGAACTTGGTGAGCCATAGTCCTCCCACGTTGGCCTGTACCTCAGAAAAGTAAATACCGAACAAGAGAGGTCCCAGGACAGAACCTTGTGGGATGCCACTTGTGACCGGTTTCGAGTCTGACATGGCTCCAGCAACTCTGACTCTGTGGGTTCTGTCTTTGAGCCAATTTGCGACCCATCTTGTGACATAGGAGTTTATATTTAGGCTGGATAGCTTATCTATGATGCCCGAGTGGGGTATTGTGTCAAATGCCTTTGCGAGGTCCAGATAGGCTGTGTGGACTACCTTCCCTTCATCTATGGCCTTGGTGACTGTTTCGAAGAAGTCGACCAGGTTCAAAAGGCAGGCTCTGCCCTTGCCGAAGCCAAATTGGGTAGGATCTAGTGTCTGTAGGTCCCCAATGTCTTTGTTCATGAGTTCCATGATGATCCTCTCCATAGCCTTGCAGACTAGGCTAGTCAGGCTTATGGGGCGATAGTTTCCAGGGTCCATAGAGGCGCCACCTTTGTGGAGTGGGACCACTGTTGCTGTACGCCATTCTTTGAGCACATATCCTGTAGTGAGGCTGAGATTGTGCAGCAGTTTTACTTGAGGGATTAGTTCTTCTTGGAGTTCATGTAGGACACAACCCGGGACGCCATCTGGTCCCATGGAAGCAGTGTTTTTTGCTTTGGAGAGGGCGGCCTTCACCTGAGCATCAGAGATGTTTGGGAGGCTGCACTCTGCCGGGATAGATACTTGCTCTTTTGGGGGGGGGGGGTGGAGAAGTTTGCACTGAACTTATCTGCCAGGATATTGGCGATGTCTGTGGGTTCAGTGTATTTTTTATCGTTTAGAATCAACTCAGAACAGGTCTGGGAGTTGCATCCCAGGTTCCTAACATAACTGAAAAAAGCCGTATGATTGTCTTTAGTGTCCTGTGCAATTTTTCTCTCGAAGCTGGCCTTGGAGGATTTTATGAGGGATCGTAATTTTTTGCTAGTACTGATCAGAGATGCCTTCCCTTTTAGGGATTTTGCTCTATCATGTAGTAGCTTCTTCTTTCTGTTGTACAGTTTATTTATGGCTGGGGTCCACGAGACCGGACGCCTGCCTTTGGATGATTGGGTCTTGATTTTGTTTGGGATAGCATGATCCATGCATTCCTGGAGATGTCCGTAGAATGCGTTTATATAGGATTCTGCAGTTTGGGCCATAGTTTCCACTGGCCCTGGGGCCTTGAAAGATTCCACTTCGGTTTTGAGAAGTGTGAAGTTCGCTTTTGAGAAGTTTTTCACTGTGGTTTTCTGGGCTGGTGGTGGGGTCGGGATGTGGATATCCAGTGAAATTAATTTATGGTCTGATCTTACCAATGAGGGATATACTTCTGGTATGGAGCATAGAGTCCCCATGTTGGTAATGATCAGGTCTAGTATGTTTTCCCCACTTGTGGGAGTGGTGACTAGTTGTTCCATAGCATTTGAGTTTATAAATTCCAGGAACCTTTGGGCTAAGGTGCTGGGGCTTGAGTAATGCTCCCAGTCTATGTTTGGGTAGTTGAAGTCGCTCAATTTAATGGTGTTCGGAGAGATCTTCATGTTCTCCAATGTTTTCAGGAAAGCCAAGTGGGATTCCTGACTTTGAGAGGGTGGTCTGTAGGATGCTATAAACTGAAAAGCAGTCTTGCCCACTGTCAGTTGCACATGGATGGTCTCTGATACTTCATGCAATGCCACTAACCTGGAGGTGTGGATATCCTTAATAAATATGGAAATTCCCCCTCCTTTTGTGGTCCGGTCCGGGTTTTGGGGCCGAAAAGCATGATATGAGGTATAACCTGGTAGTGCTGGGGTGCTCTCTGGAGCCTTGAACCAGGTTTCTGTCAGTGCACAGATATCGATGTTCTCCATACTGAGGAGAGCCTCGAGTGCATGCATCTTGAGGTTAAGACTTCTGGCATTTAGCAGCATTACCCTTAGTTTCTTGTTCCTTGTGCTGTCTATGGAGGTGGGTTTGACTTTTGAGCCTTGCCTAAAAAAGGCACTATGGGGGTGGCAAGAGCCTTTGCCAATATCCGAAAGCCCAGGGGTGACAGGTGCAAGCTGTCCCTAGCAAAGCAACGTGGCTTGCATGGAAGAAAATATATGGTGTTGCATGGAAGAAAATATATGGTGTTCATTTTTGGATAGAATGTCATAATAGGAATGAAAAAAAAACATATTGGCCTGTTTGACATTATCACAGAAAAGTTTTCTCAGACACTATAAGGCTATTGTTTATGGGAAATGTGTCATGAAATAAAGCAGCTAATTTGCAGTAGAGTACTTTCTTGGAAGAAAGTGGTAGGAGTAAAGTTGCATGTAACCTACATACTGAACGGGATTCAAAATAATATTAAATTGTGCAGTGTGTAATAATTATTTAAGGTATATAGAGCAGTTGCTAAATAGGGATTTTGTGCCTCTCATATTGTTTTAACTACATGCTGTAGTAATAGGACACATCACTTCTGTTCATACTTTATCCTTATTTGCACTCCATAGAAACTGTGTGGGAGAGGAGGGGGTGCATGATGTTAATCTGCTAATCACACAGCCAGTTATTTGGATATGTTCTACAATTATAGGCTTTCCTGCTATTATATTAGCAATTCACGTGATGTGAACAGAAATTTTAATATTTTTGAGAACAGTTAATTTACTTTTGAAAAGTTAAATTGAGTGTGGAAAATAGCCAGTATTGTTTGGAAGACAGAAGACACTGAGAATGATGAAGGTTTATGCTAATATGACAGTATAAAGTTGTTTACCACTTATCTTTTCATTTCAGTTCCATTTTCTTGATGACACCTTTATCACAATAAGTTCTATTGGCCTTTTTATTTATTGCCTTTGTCTTTGCAGTCTTAATCTTAGTTTTGTTAGTTTTCCTGGCTGCTTGCTCACGTGTAATAGTGTTAGCTAGAAGAACAGTTACATTAATTGTCAGAACAACTATCAGCTCTTTGTATGTTTATTGAAATAGATATACACTGCAGAGATGACTCATCTATAAATGCCTGTTTTTCATTGTATATGAGGTAGCAGATGGCTGTCACACACTTAGCCCTTTAAAATAACTTCTTGCTTAAAATACACTTTTTGCTTGCTTTTAAGAGATAACAGCTCACATTTTCTCTTGTTCATAAGCAATAAAGCATGTCAGTCAAATCTGGCCTGAAAAGAAGCAATTATTGCTGTCTTTGAAGAGCTGTATGTAAGGCTTTACAAATCAAATACATTATGTATGTAATCCATATTTTGGTCACAGAGGTTTAACCAATTTGCTTGCATTCTGTGACATAATGAAAACAGGAAGTCACTATGATCTAGTCTGTTCATTCTGTGTTTATTGCAAAATTCAGCGATATTGTATCGCCTTTACTTCTGCTTCTTTCTTTTGCTTTGTTCCTCATGTTATTTATGTGTCTTTAAGCAACATGGTGATTTTCACATATACACTTTACATCTGTCACTTTTTATTGCTTTCACCTATTCCGGATATCCCACACCCTTTCATCATTTCTTTATGAAAAAAAAATAGCTTCTGCCTTCACAGTTATTGACATCCTAAAATATTTTATATTTCCAGGGTTAATATCTTTGGAGGTTGGATCATTCTTAGCCTGGGACCTCAGTTTTATCTCTCTTTATCTTAGTTGACCCTGTCAAGAGTATGAGACTCCATACATAGCAAAAGGGATCAAAGAAGCCAAGACTGGGCCAAGACCATTGTATGTTGGAAATGCTTAGGTTTTGTCATCTTGAATTGCATGCTATTGATAGGGTCAGCTATGATAAACAGGTTGATGATAAGATTTCAGATGATCGGTGGTAGGCTTTCCAAAGGTTTTAATGGGAGATAGATGGAACAAGATCATGGGATCCCAGTGGCTATGAAAACTGGTGATCCTCCATCATCGTGGACCATCCTTGCTATAGGTCTATTGATTTTTAGTTTGTCCAGTCTGTGTTGCTGGTCTTGGGTACAACCTCTGTCATTTATTTAAAGAATTCGCACACAGTCTTCAGCCATGGGTAAAATCACCTCCACAACTCTTTCAAGCCTTGCAGTGACAAGCTTAAGGCAACTAGGGTAAGACCAATGCCTCTAGAGGTCACTAGCCATAGATTTTCAGGTAGGTAATAGTAGTCTGTATTATTTGAATGGCAACTGGACTGAAACAGTGCTTCAGTTCACCATCTTCTACAGTGACTTCCAGACTTTTTAGGATCTCCCATTTGTGTTTATCCATATGAGGAGGAGGCTAGAAGTGGTGCCTCAGGTTAACATACCATCCATAGGTAACCACTCTGATGGATTCACTCTCTTTCTTTATGTCTTTCTGCAGTACCACAGGTTTATAGGTGTGTACTAGGCTAATCACCACTATGGAATTTTTAAGCCTAACCATGCACCCCAAATCTCTAAGTTCTGGTATACGGCTTGGAAGAAGAAACAGTTACAAGCAGGCACCAGAGAGATGAACCATTTACAAGCTGCCTGTATCCATTACAGACATAGGTGCCCAGAGATTTGTTGTTGGTGGATGTATTCTAAAACATCTTCAGTGTCACAGATAAGACAAGCAGCCAGAAGGAAGAATAGCTCTTGTAATCATGGAAATGACAATAAATAAGACTGACACTGCTGCTATAAGTATAGGAGGAAGACCAGATGAAAGTAACTTGAGAGAAATGAAAGGCGAATTTATATTCTTAAAAAAGTTAAAGCCTGCTGGAGGCTGACATACCCATGGTGTTGCTTTTGCCATCAAGAGCAAGATATTCAGCATGTTACCAAAACCTTATGCTAACATCAGTGAATGTGTCTTAACATCATATTTCAAGCTTAGCAATAATCACCATTTGTTTATTTATCAACATTTTGAAGTGTATTAGAGACCATTTTCAGTGCAGGACAGGGGAGAAATGCATTAAGATATTTTTTTCATTTTTTTTTCATCCAGGTGTCTGTTTTTTTCCCTCAAGTTATTCTGCCCCACCCAGTAAGTCCACCTATATTCCATCTGAAGGCTCTACTTATGGATTATACACTTACACTCAGTGGAGATGTGGGCCAGACATTGGTAATCCTACCATCATTTACAGGATCTAAGGATTTTTGCTGGCCTATTTCTCTCCCCATATGTGCTTAGGACTAGCTATGACTGGCTGAGCAAAGGGAAACTATGTCATATTCCACGCCATGCCTTAAAGGGAATGCATTGACTGTCTATCCTGCCTCTCCAGCCTGATGTCCAGCTTCCCTGAGCACTAGCTTTTGCCAGCACTCAACTAGAGAGATCCCTCACACCAGGATAGGAATAATCCATCTTAAATGCCAATTCCATCAAACTCCAGAGCTGCTAATCAAACTTGGGTCACCTGGGTCATAGTCAGAGATTTATCCTGCTATGCGAACAGAGTGGCAAAAGCACCAGGATAGTTCAACATAATAGAAAATAACAACAAACAGTAACAATGCATATTACAGAGTACATTAAGGTATGCATTGGTTGACACATAAGAAGAGAAAAAGACATTAAGTTAAACACTCAGATTTATAGGTTCATAGGTTGGTACTAGGCTATCGGCCCTAGGGCCTATACAAGCCTAGCCATAACAATTCCCTGGCTATTTCTTCTCAGAATATTTACTTCCCTGGTACCCTGTCTAGCAGGGTGACTTGATTTGATCCCCGGGGTTAATTTCTTATCTCCCATCCAATCGTCAAGGTTCCTTTTGAAGAGGGTTAGAGAGGCACTCAGCTTGACAGGTATGGGGAGTCTCTGGGTCAGGAACCTATCCCTCCAGCATGTTTTGTTCATTGTGATGACCAGGTTTAGATCCCTGGAGCATCTGACTCTGAGGGATTGGGATTTCTTTAAGTGTAGCATGTCCAACAGCACTGGGTTCGACATGGCCTTGTATGTTAAGCAGAGATTGCCTTTGAGTAGGTGATATGTGACAGAGTATAGCTGGAGTTTTCTTAGACAGTCAGCATAAGGCACCTGTTTTAGGCCTGTGATTCTTTTAGTGAGGTATTTCTGTGGCCTTTCCAGTTGTTGCAGATGTCTTGTGAGGTACATACTAAATGAGGCGTTGTACTCTATAATGGGTCTAATGAGGGATTAGTACAGTGGGACAATGACCTCCTTTTTTCTGGATGAAAAGCCCTTAGTGATGAGGTGTGCCACAAAGAAGGATTTCCTGACTGTTGTGGCTGTGTGGTTATCGAAGGTGAGACCACTGTCCACCTGTGTCCCTAAGTCACTTATCACACTTTTGGTGTTTAGTGTACTGCCACTTATGTGGTAATTCATGGGTACATGTTTTTTCCTAAAGGGGATAACTATACATTTCTTGGCATTGAGCTTAATCCCATGGCTCTTGCACCAAGCATCTGTTCTGTAAGGCCCTTATTAGAATGGGTACAGCAGTGAGATAATCTTGTACAGCATATGTTTTCTATTTACACATCTAGCAAGAGGATTCACATTTCAAATTACATCCATTCACAGAAGCTAAAAGGGTATTAAAATGGTTGCTATATATATATATATATATATATATATATATATATATATATATATATATATATATATATATATATATATATTTATATATATATATATATATATATATATATATATGTGTGTGTGGGGGGGGGTTGTGTATATATGTGTATGCGTTTGACAGTATCCCACATTTATGGATAAAATGGTGCTTAACACTGTGTAAGTTATGCCCTACACTGATCAATTACATTACAGCAGCCATGGAACAGTGGCAGACCACTTTGCAGTTAAGCCATGATAAAGGACAAATTATTATTCCAGGGATAAAAATTCAAAGGGGGATGTTCCCGGGTGACTCTGTCACCGCTGCTCTTTTGTCTTGACCTTAACCTATTAAGATGTCTACTTCACAGATTAGGTCATGGCTACAGTTTGGCTCCCATAATACAACAAAGTGTAAAGACTTCTCATCTTCTTTTTGTGGATCATTTAAAACTGTATAGTTTATCAGATGAGGAACTGAAAACATAACCCCAAGTGGTCAAAACTTTTTCAGATAATATAAGAATATCATTTGGTCTTGATAAATGTACAAAAACAACCTTTAAAGCAGGAAAGCTGCATCACCAAGAGAACACCAGCTTGGGACAAGAATGTGGTATAAAAAAACTTGAGCAAGAGGGAGTGTATAAATATTTGGAAACTGACTGATGAAGGCAATAATATATTCAGTGCTGACAGCAAGGCAGATGGGTATGTTGTACAAGTCCATGGAGCTATTATTTTTACTTTCAGTAATAACTTCCAGGATTTGGTCCACAGCAATAATGGGAAAGTAGTGTTAAAAGAATCGAAAGAAGGGGACAATGGGGTATGGGGGGTGAGCTAAATTTGTCAGCTGGCAAGTTTGCTATGGCTTCAGTTTCAGAATACATAGTGCTGTTCCCCTTAAGTTTAGTGGAGTGTGAGGTGTTACTCTGAATACTCCAAATTTAGTCAAAAAACACCTTTTGATTACCTTTTGAAGAATTAGCTACCTTCAATTCATATTCAGCCTTATTCTTCCTAATAATGAACATTTAAGATCCCTGCAAACCTTTTTATACTCCTCTTACTGACTGATGGTGGAAATGTTTTTTATATGAACCATATAATTTTTTCCTCACATTATAAAGTCCATACAGGGGTCTACCCCCATGAATTACTCGGGTCTATATTAGAACACCGAACATTTGAAATGTCGAGTGTTCTAATATCAACCTGTTTTCAGCAAACACTGAAAATATAGAAGAAACTGAATTCTTTCCTAGGGAAAGAATTAGGTTGTCCGCTTCTTTTGCTTCGGTATTTTCAGCTCTCTGGTGGAAAGTTACGGGTCGGGTTCAGGTAAATGTGCGATTGTGTGGACGTGTGGGTTAGAGCGGGTTAGGTGAGTTAGGGTTAAGGCGTGGGTCAGGTAAGTGTACGATTGTGTGGATGTGAGGGTTAGGGCGGGGTAGGTGAGTTAGGGTTAGGGCATGGGTGAGGTGACTGTGTGATAGTGACGGACCTTAGGGTTAGGGTTTGGGTTAAGGTAAGTGGATAGTTAGTGATGTATGTATAGCTTAGTGTAGGGTTAGGTGTAAGAGTTTAGGTGTATGTGTGTGGATTGCTGTTTGTTTGGTGTGCTTGTGTTGTGTGTATGTGTTTTGGAACAGCAAATTTTTTCCCTAGGAAAAAATTTTCTGTTCCGAATGTTCGATGTTTTGTATTTTCGATTGCTAGGGTTCGATATTAGAACACTCAACATTTCAAATGTTCAGTGTTCTAATATAGACCCAAATTACCCCACTATACTGATGCTTATCCAGTACTGACTTAACTATACATTGACTGAGATGGATGTTAAAATTATGGATAAATGTGGTGGATTTAGTAATCTGTTCAGCAGATCCCAAAGTACTCTTGACATTCTAAAAGCCCTCAGATAGGAACACAAGGTTGCTTTTTGGAGTAGTAGCTAAATCTATAGGGAATTTGGTAATAAGTTAGAGGGAAGAGATAACAAGCTGGTGGTCAGATCTGATCAAGGAAGAGATAATATTAGTAAGTGTGAAGCCAAAAGCAGTGTATATAAGGACAAGGTCAGGTATAGTTGTCCCTTTAATGAGAACTTGGACAATTGGATGGAGGTAGTTTATAGTAATGAAATCTAGGAAATGCTGAGTATATTTAAGGCTAGTTCCATAAGATGCCCATTTGATGTGCGGATAACTGAAGTTGCCTACAATTAAAGTACTGGGATTAATACATATGGAATTTAGTTTGTCAAGGCACCTACTGTGGTCCACTGGTGACACTGAAGGGAATTTTTAGTTGGCAACATCATGGCAACTGACCTTATTGTATAAGAACAATATGTCAGTGAGCTTTTGTTCAGAATCTTGAAATATTTGTCATGAGTTAATATTTCAGCAAATAAAAACAGATAACTCCCTGCCATCCACAGATGGTCTGAAAGAGTAAGAGGCAGTGTGCCTTATTATAGAGGGAATGTTACCTGTAACAATGCACATATGAGTGTGTTCAGGTATTGGGAAGCCTCCACACCATGCAATATATTGCTTAGATTCCTAGCACTGAACAGAGCCACTTTAACAGGCCAGATTAAAAATTGCTTATTTGGAATATCTAACAAATGATCGTTTCCTAAAAAAAGGCACTTTAAGGGAGGAAAGGTCTTAGTCCATGCAGAAGCCCTGAGGAGAGGGTTGAAAGCCATCTCTGGCAAACCAGCTGATATGTAATATATCATCAGCCATACTGACACACACTGGATCCCTCTAAAATGACATCAATTAATAAGTCAATTGTTGAAATTAATTATTTTTGTTTGAAACCATGGCATCATTCTAGAAGAAGGCAAGACATTGCTCAAGATAAATGTCTTATCTGCCTTGGGCAAATGCATATGGAACTCAGCTATATTTGTCTGCATCTCTTCAAAGCCAGGGCACCTAAGGTCTAGCATCTGACATAAGCAACAACAAAAGTCTACTTATATTTGGGGAGAAGGGGCCTCAATGCTCTGGTCATATCCTGCATCCTGGCACCATACAGATAACTGTGACTGTATCTTTGTACAGCCTTGGTGAGTGCACCTAATGTATTGTATTACCCTGTGTGGTCATTATGGGAGTATATATATATATAAGTATGATGTCAGGGTAACTCACTTAAGCTGTGGGTGAGGGTGCAAATGAAAATGTGTTAGAGTGAGTAGCATTATGTGGCTGCTGTTAGCTTAAACAGGGTGTTGCTTGTTTAGATAAAGGCACTCCCCAGGTTACAGACATCTGACATAAGGACAACCCATAGATAAGAATGGGGTGCTGCAATGTCAGAAATAACGTGAAAATAAATAAAAATCCTTAAAGTTGTGCAAATCATATCTTGAAAATGAAGAGTTATATTGTACTTGACTTTTCCCTGTTTGTGAAGCTGCTCACAAGTCTTGTTAGAGCAGTTACTTCTCCCTTCATGGAGAACAAGAGATCTGATTGGTTAAGAGATCACTGTGTTGGTGATCTGATTGGTCAAGACTGCTGTCTTGTACAGTATAATATTGAAGCAGGTTATGTACTGTACAGTAGAATGGGCAAATAACGTTGCAGTTCACTTGGGTTTAGTTGACAGTAGGAGGTCTGGCAAAGGTCTGAAAGTTCGGGAAAGAGTAGAAAACATTTGTGGGGGATGCCTGTAGTACAGAAATGTGAAGTGAAGCTTAAAAAGCAGTAAGTTTAATATATTTTTTTTTTGTATGGAACAATCTACTGTACTGCACTGTAGTGTATGAACATAGTTACTGTACTATTATTACACTGTACTTACAGTATTGTTATTGTTATTACTACAGTATACAGTGCTGTGTTTAGGATTTTTTTTATTTGGAAGTGTTTCTATAGTGTTTTATAGGCAAAGAAAAGTAAAATAAATACGAGACTGAGGCACACATTTGACTAAGTGACATTTAAATAGAACTCAATGTACTTGTTTTGACTTGCATACAAATTTGACTTAAGGTCAGACTAAAAAACAGATCTCATCCTTAACCTGGGGACTGCCTGTAATGATTTTTTTAACAACTTCATCAAAACTGGGTCTGGTAGGTGGTTGCGAGGTAGTACTAAGCTGCTTAGTGGCATGCAGTGTGCATGAGAGGCTAGACTCAAATCTAATAAGTATTTACACCCCTCACAAGTAGTATCTGTAAATTATAAAATAAGTTAATGGCAGTATGCATGCAGCAGTTGCTATACTACCACAGAATTCCTAAAATGAGCAGGCTAGCAAAAGAAGTGAACAGAGCAAACTGCAAATGGGTGTTTACAGACAATATGTATGCAGATATTAATAACTGCTGAAGTACCTGAAAGGTTAAGTAGAGGCCCGCATATGTCCTAAAATTAAGTGACTAGATTAGATCATGTTAACTTGAAGGACTTCAGAATAGCAATGTAAACTGCAGAAAAACTGCAGTCGTACTTGATAATTTCAAGCAGTGAGCATGAAATAAATGATTGTGGTGTTATAAGTAAAATACAGCTTGGTGCATGCTGCTTTGTTTAGCACAGCAAGTCCAAATCCAGGTGAAGCAAAGGCAATATGCAAATGAACTTTTGCCCTGTATCACTCTTAAATATATTTTCTATAGTGATAAAATGGTAGTTCAAGGAAAGTTAGTGATTGTGCCTCTTTATACACAACATGGCTTTTGTTCTGGCCATTCCTACCCTCAAAAAAGTCAGACTCTCTAATCCATCTCTTTTCAGTGGTCTGGTAAAGATTTACCTGGTCCCTCTGCTGAGGTTCCATAGGAGGAGAAGACACTGGAGCTCAGGATCAGTGCACATCCAGTAAAACTTGACTACAGGTAGCCTTAGCTGACAAGAGAAAACTTTGCTTTATTTTTACTGAGGGTGAGGAAGAAATCCACCAAGTCCTGGAAAGGGAGAACCTTACTGGGTCATTGATGGAGGTCTGGATGCCCGGTACTTCTCCAAAAATTATCAGACTAGAGACACCTAAGAAAAAGTCTCAGAAAACCAAATATTTATCCCCATACCCTCGTCAGAAGGGATTTCCAGTCTTCTACTCCAGTTTCTTCCCAGACTAACTAGGAGAGATCTTTTTATGTAGAGGAGGTATTCTCCAAATCAAATGAAGAAGGGCCTCATTATGTTTCTTAGCTTTCTTCTTCGATTCCTTGTGAATCTGAATCTGAGGACACCCTGTCCACAGATTCTTCTAATGAAGAAATATATTTGTCTAATACCATTTCCAAAAAGAAAGAGTTGTTTAAAAGGGGGGGGTGGAGTTTTTGAGTCACCAAAAAGATATTATGAGTTGCTTAGTATGGGTTCCACAAAGCCTGTTTTGTAGGATGCTTTTAATGCTGTTTCTTCTTTTTCAGATTCTCAGTCTCCTGCTCCAAGGAAAGCAGACAGATGTTATAAGGTGCCAGACTGTCATAAGTTTCTTTTCATAAACCCCATTACTGTCTCAGCTGTTATTTCCCAAGACAGAGAGTAGTTCAAAACACTTTTCTTCATCTGACTCTGTCCCAATGAAAAAGACAGTACATCCTTTAACAGATTTGAAAAGATTTGTGTCTCTTCCATGTTAACTTTTAGAGCAGTTAACTACCAGACACACATGGCAAAATATTTGCTTTCTATATTTGCTGACATGTGACAACCTATTGTAAGCCTACCTACATCAGACACTAAATCCAGTTTGTCAAATATGATCACTTCTGCCTCCCAAATTACCAAGCTGTCAATAAAGTGTGTGTATAATGTAGAGGATGCAGTGTGCAGAGCTGCTGCTACAGAAACAATGATGCACAGGAGTGCCTGAGATCAGACTGACATCTTTCCTGAAGATGTTAAGGTCCAGATTTTAAATGCCCTGCTGGAGAAATATAGTTTGGAAATTTATCAGCTGAGATACTTAAGTTAGAGTAGAGAGGAAAATTGATGCAGGAGGTCATGTAACTCTTTGTATCCCCTGTCCCTGTGTGCCAAAGTAACTATTCTTCTGGTCTTGGGTATTTTTTTTGTAAACCCTTCAAACTTTTTCAACGAAAATTATCAAAACAACAATTCAAGAAAAAGGGAAGGGAGTGTCAAAATGAAAAGAAAATTAAGGCCAATCTGTAACCGAATGGGATAAGTTAATTTAAGCAATAAAAGGGAAATTGGCTAGGCTTCAAATGGCCCACAAGGACTGGTAGCCTAGTACGTACTGAGGAACCCACAAGAAAAAGATTGGATTCCAAGGACCCACTTTTCACAAGAAACATGCCTGACTACCTTTGGATGTCATCCTCCCCATTCCCCTTCCCACCCTGGCCATCCTTCCAGGCTTGTAGGAACTCTTTCCCACTCTTTCCATCTCTGGACGTCCCAATACTTGAGCACTGGAAATAATGCAGCATGGATACAGACTTCAGTGGGCATGTCTTCCACTTCATTCAGGGATCCCTCTGTCCCCAAACAATCAGATTCACTTGTTTCCCCAAATCCTATCAGATTTAATAACCCATGGAGTAATAACTCTGTTTCCTCCTTCCCAACAAGGGAAAGTCTTCTATTCAAGACTTTTTCTAGTATCCAAAAAGGAAAGCACTTGGAGACCAGTTTTAGACTTATCAGTTCTAAATACAATTCTAGTTCCAAAGTTCAAAATATTAACCTTACAGACTCACCCCTCAGGCCTTCTTCACCATTCAACACCTCAAGGATGCCTATCTTAACATGCCTATTTATGAACATCACATATGTTATCTAAGATTATTTGCACTGGTTTGCAAGTTCAGTTTGCATCTTTGTTCTTTGGTCTTGCTACTGCTCCAAAAGTATTCAAAAATGTTTGGTGCCAGTCACTGCCTTTTCCATATTAAAAGGAATTCACATCTACCCCTATCTGAGTGATTTCCTCATGCTGGCTATTACCACCCAAGACACTCTGACTTCGCTTCACTTCTCCATGAATCTACTTTGCAGTCTACGTTTTAGAGTACATCTAGAAAAGTCTGCTCTGGTCCTTTCTCACAGGTTAGTATTTCTGTGATGTCCTCTAGACATCTCTCTGATGGTAGCATAAACCTCCAGAGAATGTTTCCTTCTACCATCAGCAACTCTTAAATCTATCTCAACAGAGCAGTGATGCAATAAGAGAATTAATGACAATTTTTAGTTACATGGCTTCACCTATCTTCATGATTCCTTTAGCTAGATTCCATATAAGGAAAATTAAGTGGTTTCTCAAATCCATATGGATCCAAAATGAACCTTCTCTGTCTTTTCCTATTCCAGTCCTAGAATTCATCAAAAACAAACTCTTCTGATAGGCCAATCAACTCTAATAAAATCCTTGTATCCCACTTTCTTCCCACATTCTTAATTAGTCAAAACAGATGCCTTGGCTTTTGCATGGGGTGCAGTTTCTCAAGTTATGAAAGTCCATGGGACAGGGGAGCCCCATATCAGGTACAAACACATAAGCCTCAAAGAAATGATGGCCATCATAAATGATTTCAAAGTAGTGATTCAGCTGTGGACATCTGTACCACTGTTATCAATAGAACACAACCTCTCAGTTATGTGGTGCATAAACAAGGGGCAACACGATCCATGGTGGCTGGGGAGCTGGTAACTCAGCAAAGTCTCATCCTACAGGTAATTTATATTCTTCCAGAGTTGTTGGTGTTGTGTCTTTCAGCTTTTCCCGGTTAGGGGTCGCCACAGCGGAACTCCGGTCCGCTAATGATTGGCAGTCGATTTTTTAGATGCCGAGTTGCCAGCCCTGATGCACAACCTTCAACGAAGGTACGCCCATTCATGCATGTCTCCACACAGAAGACACTTTAGCTGAGAATTGAACAGGACAATGTCTTACTGTGAGGCGACAACGCTACCGCAGCACCACCACCGCAGTAATACTTATATTTTTCCAGAGTAGAACACAATAACAGACTAAGCAGATCCAGGGCAGACTCTCATGAGAGGATGTTGCCATATAGATATTCCAGGAGATTGCCCACCTGCGGAGAACTAAGTGGATCTGTTTGCCTCTTTTCACAGCATACAGTTACAACAGCTCTGTGCCAGGCCTCCTTACAAAAAGAGCTAGAATAGAGGCACTTTTCCTTCACATGGATGGGAATGTTCCTTTGCATCTTCCTCCCTTTCTTCTGATAACCTATCTTGTTAAAGATAAAGAAGAACTCACAAGGTCTACTTCTGGTAAAACCCTTTTGGCCCAGGCAACATTGGTTGTCCATTTCCATACACCTGGCCTGTGTCAATTACCAAAAACTTCCTCACAGAGTGGACATACTCAAAATGTACAAGGGATCTTTCATCCAGCCCAACATTTTTAACTTGCACCTGACTGTGTGAATGATAGGTATTTGATTTCATAAAGGCACCTATTTTCAGAGGACATGCAATAGGTATTAAAAGAAGTTGGGAAACCTGTCACTAGGAAATCATATTTAGCCAAATGGAAGAGATTTTCTTGTTGGTACTATGGTAGAGGTTGGTATCCATCCCATGTGGGATCTCTGGTAGTTCTCCAGTACTTGTATGAATTGCTCATCAAGCTTTTCTTATACTTCTAAAGGAGTGTACCTTTTGGTCATTCCGAGTTATCTCTCATTAAATTCTCTACCGTTCCTCTTTATTTCAAGTCAAACAGTTCCTGAATGGGGTTTTGCATTATAGACAACATAGAAAACAGGAGGCTTCATCTTGGGATCTGAGTTTTATACTGGATAAGCTGTGTCCCTTTGAACCTAAAGCCAGTTCTTCCCTGAATTTTCTTACTGAAGATTGCTTTGCTTATTGCCCTAACTTCTGCTAGATGAATATTTGAGTTATAGGCTCTCATATCTTCTCAAATTTTTTTGATCTTCCATAAGGGCAGGGTAAGTATTAGAATACCCTTACCTTAATGGCCAAAGTTGTTTTAGAGTTTACCTTGAACCATACTATTCATTTCCCTAGGTTCTTTCCTGATTCCAAAAGTAAAAGAAAACATTCTTTATACCTTGGATGTCCACAGGCAATTCAGATATATTCAAGGACAATGCTAAATATTCTAGAATGTTAGACCAACTTTTTAATTTCCTTTGATGACAAGAAAAAGGATGACCAGTTTCCCAGTATATTGTTTCTAGGTGGCTAAAATATTTTGTTATTCTCATCATGAAAAAAGTCTGCCTCGGAATATCAAGGTTCACTATAAAAGAGCTATAGCTTCTTCTTCTGGGACCTTTTGGAAGGGGGTGAACTCCAGAGCTATTCTAGAGGCAGCTGCATAGTTATCGGTATATGTTTTCACTAGGCACTGTAAAACTGACACTTTTCCAGGGCCAGAACAGATTTTGCTAGAACTATTCTCCAATGTTTTCTGGGCTTTGGCCCTGTTAACTTCATCCTTGCTTCCTAAGCTATGGCAGTCATCAATATAGCAAAGGGCTAGTTTCACATTGATCTAATGATAAACATGGTACAGTTGTGTATGTTAACATACCATAACAGTAGATGCTTGAATACATCAATGTTGTAGCACTAATACCCCTCCCATCCACCCTCCCTCCCTCCTTCCTCCCTTTTTTACTCTGTCTTCCCTTGGCCAGGGTGGGGTCCCTATCATATCTGCTCCCTCTCTATTCTGACATAACATTTTGATTCTTTGCATAGTTTTCTATAGCATTAGACTTCAGTCTCCCTCTTCAGGGTAAGAAAGCTGTGAATTTTGGGACACAGCTATTTCTTTCTTATACCAGCATGATCACATGATTGGGATGGATGTACATTTCATGAGGAAGGTGCTCAAGGCTTTTGTAGGTTAGATGGATGCCCAACATTCTTGGCAGGATATGTCCCATATAGCTAAAGGCTACTTCAACAGTGATCTATTCAATCATCTACTGTAAGATTAAGTTAGCTTACACAACTCTAATACTGTATGTGTTCACTGACCCACTTAACAGTGTCAACCAATAAGATCCAGCTTCCCCTGGTGGTGTGAATACGCACACCAGTCTGTGTATCTCCTTGTTATCAATGGACTTATAAACATTGATTATTCCATGGCCTTAAATTTGTTTCAGTTTGGAAACATCCACGGTACACTTTGTATTGCTTTTTGTTAAAATGTCTGGTGTACCTGCAGCCTTGCCACTTCAGTCATATCTAAAATTGTTGCATTCAGCAGGATCAATGTTATGGTGAGGGATATGCACATTCAGCCAACTTTTTGTTACTGGCAGAATGTCAGATCTGTAACAGTTTCTCACTGCATGCAGCCATTTGGTCTTGTCATGTATATTATGAGCATTAGTGTGCTCGGTCTTCATACTGCCTATATTGTACCATTTAGGATTACAGGATCTTTAAGTACAGCAGTCAGGGCCTATGGTTGAACCGCATATCCCCACATTTATACAGTTGGAAAAACATCCTTTTGGAAATTCAGCAACATTTTTAGACATTATCCTGTTTCCAGTAAAAATATCCAGTTAACTTGTGGGCAGCCTGAATGAAACAAGCACTGTTAAACCCCTCAAGATGCAGTTTGATGGAATATGTATCAGTGACCTAGGCCAATGACAGTGTAGTTACACACTTGTCATTTCCTAGTATTGGAATAATATCTACTCATTCCAGCAGTTTAATGGCAGTGATTTGCTTCATGGCTAGAAGAAGGCTGGAAGGAGGAGGCAATATTTCATTCCTGTCTTACCCCATGTACTACAGTGATTTTTAATCTGTCCTTCATTATGACACTATTAGTCATGAACACCACCACCACCACCATAAACAACAGTTAAGATTCTAAAGGACAACAGTGTCTTGTGTGCTGTGCTATCACCCACCTTATGGTTCAATAGTACAGCTATATGCTGTGTTTCAAGCAGCAGTGCTAAACTGTGCCAGTGACTTACAAGCAAGCTAACACTGTGCATTCAAGAAGGGTGAAGCAACAGGGATTTAGAGAGCTGCATGGGTATCACAAAGCAAGGGCAGTGGAAACAGTAGCACTTCAGAGGATTGGTATGCGCAAGTTTTTGTGATTCCATGGAAACACGCCTATTACTTTGAAGAGATAGACATGATCATATCAGGTAGTGTCAAAGAAGGGAAAAAGCTATTTTTTGTGCTTGGTAGTAAATAGAAATCCATTATTTTAATGATAACTTGGAATATAATTAGATAAAACAATAGCCACATAATGATTTAGGACTGTGCCAGCAGAAGTCTGTTCTCTGCACATATGTTAGCAAAAGACAACAGCAGCTTAAATGTGGCAAAAAGCATCAAGGTACAAAAAATGAATTCTTGAAAAATTATCTCATAGAGCAGTCAATAAGAGATTTAATGGAGAAAAAGTGGGCATGCTACTCCATCTAAGCCTTGTTCTCCCTCTCTTTATCTCATTACTTTTATATATGTTTTCCAATTTATTATAGTACATGCAATAATAATATTTAACCAGTTACTTACTCTTTACCCTCTACTCTATCATCTTTTTAGTAGGCATGCTGACTAGTAAAACAGTTACAATATAATTAGGTTATCTCTCAAAAAGATTGAAAAGTTGCACTTTCAAATGTGTGTATACAGTTGTATCACAATGGTAATATGCTAATCACTGCTGTTAATACCTATTGTCATTACTGTATTTCTTACATTATGTATGCAGTTACTGTTTTTTATTGATTATATCACATTCTACTATGGATATAAGATGCTTTCCGTTCTATACCATATTCTGTTCTCACCTGCTATGGAGCTTTTTCTCCCTGGTCTCTGCTGAAAAGGGGCTTTTGGCCCAGTTGAATTACCCTTATTAACAAAACCACTAAATAAGTGCACACATACATACATGTATAAACAACAAATGTGTATCTGCTGTCTTTTGAAGGAACAAGTAACTGTCTCCAAATCAAAAGAAGGTAATCTGCTATTGATGAAGTAGTCAACAGTATACTAGTGATTAAAATCAACAATAGTCTGCTATTGACCATTAGTCGAAAAGTACATTAGAAGTAATGAAGACAGTGAAATGTGTTAGGAATAGTTAAAAAAAGAAATAGTAAATTAGTGCAGTGTCAAGTAAGAAGAACCTACACAGAAGATCAGATCTTCTGTCATCATGCTTCTACAAAGTAAAATCAAATAGTGTGGCTACTGCTTTGTTTAAGTAATAAAGTTAACAAAGTCTGTAGAGCTGTTCAAAGCAATCTCTTATAACAGCAGTTTTGGAGAGCATATGTAATGGGGGCTACCAGTGTACTCTTGTTAAAATAAAAGAAACACCCATTGGTGGTGAGTGGGGAGTCACACGTGAATGTAAGTACAGGTTACCTAGAGATGTAATTAGAAATTGGAAACTCTTGCCTTTGGATATGGATAGCAAGATACAAGCAGTAAAAATGTTTTTAGTCCCTTTAGTTTTATACACAAGTCAGGTATATTTTTATCAGCCATAGAAGTTATGGATAGTAATTAATAAAGAGCTGAAGGATTTTATTTGGGAGGGGAAGAGGGCAAGAGTCAAGTGGGATAAGTTAATCCTCCCAAAAAAAGAAGGAGGTTTAGGACTATTTGATTTGAAGGGATATTTTAGAGCTACACGGGTAAGGTTGTTATACATAACACAAGCAGAAAGCTACAATTCAAAGTGGAAAGGGATGATGATGAAGCTGGGGGTAATTCAAGAAATAAGGAAAGAACAGGATTTTGGACAGAGAGCCTAAAGGAGAATAATAAGAGTCCTACAGAATGTCATTGTCATAAAGTAGCAGACGGTATACTGAGAACTAAGCCAACACGTGGATGGAGAAAGGAGATCCTGACAATAAGGATGACTGTAATAAGGGGTACATAGAGTAGGCAAGAGGGGGTTGGAATTTACTGGAGGAAGATGGCAAATGAACCAAGGTATTGGGAACAAATAATTAGAGAAGGAAAGGTAACAGAATGGAAAGAAGCCGAGAAGACATTCGGATTGCAGGTTAGTGATTGCCTTCACTATCAGGGATTGATATCAGAGTATAGACAAAGAGAAAGGGAAATCCTAAATGAAAGACCTGCACTGGCTGAGTTTTAAATTGAATCTAGAACAGAAACTGCTGTTATATAAGATATTGCATGATAATTATAGGAATCAGTCAGAAGTGATCAGAAAAGATTGGGAAGACAGATTAGATATGCAATTCACAAAGAAACAATCGGAGCACATGTGTATGGCTCCCAAATATGCAAAAAAAATCTAGAAGATTTAGGATTTTTGCCTGGAAGTGTTTGCATAGATACTTTTATACCCTAAGCAGACTTCAAATAATTTTTCCTCAGGTAGCTGGCAAATGCCGGAGGTGTAATGGGGAAGAAAGGGTTAAATAGGAACATTTGTTTTAGGAGTGTGATGAGTTGACAGATTTTAAAAATTCCTGACAGAGTACTCTGTCAGGAATACTGGGTGAGCAAATGAATATAACTAAGGAAATAATTTTTTGAGCTGGGATCTGAATTGCTTAGGCATAGTAAGGCCTTGCTAATTTATTGTGGTGGCTGCCAAAAAAAGCAATTAGTAGGAAATCAAAATCAAAATCTAAACCAGCCATACTTGAAGTAGTGAATATTGTAACAGAGATAAAAGAACAGGAAATGGAATCTTTACAAAATGGTAGGAGTACATTACATGGAAAAACTGGAAATTATGGGAACAAAACATGCAGAAAAATGTTTTGGAGGAGGAATGAGGTTTAAGATGATGACAGTAATTGAATAATGTACGTAATGTTGCTTAGATTATATGATATATAACAATAGATGTAAATTATAATATTTGTAAATGTGAACTTGTTAATATGGTTTGATTAATTTTATGTAAAGCTAAGTTTTCCTATGTCACAAGAGCTAATTCAATAAAGGTGTTTAAAAAAAAAAGATGTAATCAGTCAGAAACCTGTAATGACTGAGAGTGGCTGTGACTTTGATATACAGAGGTGCATACAGCTGTACCGAGTGTACTAATGAAATGTGGCCATCAGCTATGTTGGGGTTGGGGAATTAGCATAATCAATCAATTGTTTACCACACAGGATACAGGGTTTGATTATCACCCTTGGTCACTGTCTTGTTATTAGCCAGACATGTAATGGTCTGCATAATGATTATCTAGTATTTACTTGTGAACCTAAGGAGAATAGTTCAGTTAAAACCACAGTATTCAGTGTGTGAGCATGGCTGTGCTATAACAGTATTTAACTGGTGTAAAAGGTGCGTGAGCATGGCTGTGTTGTAACAGTATTTAACTGGTGTAAAAGGTGCGTGAGCATGGCTGTGTTGTAACAGTATTTAACTGGTGTAAAAGGTGCATGAGCATGGCTGTGTTGTAACAGTATTTAACTGGTATAAAAGGTGTGTGAGCATGGCTGTGTTGTAACAGTATTTAACTGGTGTAAAAGGTGCGTGAGCATGGCTGTGTTGTAACAGTATTTAACTGGTATAAAAGGTGTGTGAGCATGGCTGTGTTGTAACAGTATTTAACTGGTGTAAAAGGTGTGTGAGCATGGCTGTGCTATAACAGTATTTAACTGGTGTAAAAGGTGTGTGAGCATGGCTGTGTTGTAACAGTATTTAACTGGTGTAAAAGGTGCGTGAGCATGGCTGTGTTGTAACAGTATTTAACTGGTATAAAAGGTGTGTGAGCATGGCTGTGTTGTAACAGTATTTAACTGGTGTAAAAGGTGCGTGAGCATGGCTGTGCTATAACAGTATTTAACTGGTGTAAAAGGTGTGTGAGCATGGCTGTGTTGTAACAGTATTTAACTGGTGTAAAAGGTGCGTGAGCATGACTGTGTTGTAACAGTATTTAACTGGTGTAAAAGGTGCATGAGCATGGCTGTGTTGTAACAGTATTTAACTGGTATAAAAGGTGTGTGAGCATGGCTGTGTTGTAACAGTATTTAACTGGTGTAAAAGGTGCGTGAGCATGGCTGTGTTGTAACAGTATTTAACTGGTGTAAAAGGTGTGTGAGCATGGCTGCGTTGTAACAGTATTTAACTGGTATAAAAGGTGTGTGAGCATGGCTGTGTTGTAACAGTATTTAACTGGTGTAAAAGGTGTGTGAGCATGGCTGTGTTGTAACAGTATTTAACTGGTGTAAAAGGTGCATGAGCATGGCTGTGCTATAACAGTATTTAACTGGTGTAAAAGGTGCGTGAGCATGGCTGTGTTGCAACAGTATTTAACTGGTGTAAAAGGTGTGTGAGCATGGCTGTGCTATAACAGTATTTAACTGGTGTAAAAGGTGTGTGAGCATGGCTGTGTTGTAACAGTATTTAACTGGTGTAAAAGGTGCATGAGCATGGCTGTGCTATAACAGTATTTAACTGGTGTAAAAGGTGCGTGAGCATGGCTGTGTTGTAACAGTATTTAACTGGTGTAAAAGGTGTGTGAGAATGGCTGTGTTGTAACAGTATTTAACTGGTGTAAAAGATGCATGAGCATGGCTGTGTTGTAACAGTATTTAACTGGTATAAAAGGTGTGTGAGCATGGCTGTGTTGTAACAGTATTTAACTGGTGTAAAAGGTGCGTGAGCATGGCTGTGTTGTAACAGTATTTAACTGGTATAAAAGGTGTGTGAGCATGGCTGTGTTGTAACAGTATTTAACTGGTGTAAAAGGTGCGTGAGCATGGCTGTGTTGTAACAGTATTTAACTGGTGTAAAAGGTGCGTGAGCATGGCTGTGTTGTAACAGTATTTAACTGGTGTAAAAGGTGTGTGAGCATGGCTGTGCTATAACAGTATTTAACTGGTGTAAAAGGTGTGTGAGCATGGCTGTGTTGTAACAGTATTTAACTGGTGTAAAAGGTGTGTGAGCATGGCTGTGTTGTAACAGTATTTAACTGGTGTAAAAGGTGCGTGAGCATGGCTGTGCTATAACAGTATTTAACTGGTGTAAAAGATGTGTGAGCATGGCTGTGCTATAACAGTATTTAACTGGTGTAAAAGATGTGTGAGCATGGCTGTGTTGTAACAGTATTTAACTGGTGTAAAAGGTGCGTGAGCATGGCTGTGTTGTAACAGTATTTAACTGGTATAAAAGGTGTGTGAGCATGGCTGTGTTGTAACAGTATTTAACTGGTGTAAAAGGTGCGTGAGCATGGCTGTGTTGTAACAGTATTTAACTGGTGTAAAGGTGTGAGCATGGCTGTGTTGTAACAGTATTTAACTGGTGTAAAAGGTGTGTGAGCATGGCTGTGTTGTAACAGTATTTAACTGGTGTAAAAGGTGTGTGAGCATGGCTGTGTTGTAACAGTATTTAACTGGTGTAAAAGGTGCATGAGCATGGCTGTGCTATAACAGTATTTAACTGATGTAAAAGGTGTGTGAGCATGGCTGTGTTGTAACAGTATTTAACTGGTGTAAAAGGTGCATGAGCATGGCTGTGCTATAACAGTATTTAACTGGTGTAAAAGGTGCGTGAGCATGGCTGTGTTGTAACAGTATTTAACTGGTATAAAAGGTGTGTGAGCATGGCTGTGTTCTAACAGTCTTTAACTGGTGTAAAGGTCGTGAGCATGGCTGTGTTGTAACAGTATTTAACTGGTATAAAAGGTGTGTGAGCATGGCTGTGTTGTAACAGTATTTAACTGGTGTAAAAGGTGCATGAGCATGGCTGTGTTGTAACAGTATTTAACTGGTGTAAAAGGTGCGTGAGCATGGCTGTGTTGTAACAGTATTTAACTGGTGTAAAAGGTGTGTGAGCATGGCTGTGCTATAACAGTATTTAACTGGTGTAAAAGGTGTGTGAGCATGGCTGTGTTGTAACAGTATTTAATTGGTGTAAAAGGTGCGTGAGCATGGCTGTGCTATAACAGTATTTAACTGGTGTAAAAGGTGTGTGAGCATGGCTGTGTTGTAACAGTATTTAACTAGTGTAAAAGGTGCATGAGCATGGCTGTGCTATAACAGTATTTAACTGGTGTAAAAGGTGCGTGAGCATGGCTGTGCTATAACAGTATTTAACTGGTGTAAAAGATGTGTGAGCATGGCTGTGTTGTAACAGTATTTAACTGGTGTAAAAGGTGCGTGAGCATGGCTGTGTTGTAACAGTATTTAACTGGTGTAAAAGGTGTGTGAGCATGGCTGCGTTGTAACAGTATTTAACTGGTATAAAAGGTGTGTGAGCATGGCTGTGTTGTAACAGTATTTAACTGGTGTAAAAGGTGTGCAAGTGTGGCTGTGTTGTAACAGTATTTAACTGATGTAAAAGGAACATCTCGACTCTCAATTCAAACTGTAAAATAATGTGTGGCCACAAATGATGCAGTCCAGCTTAAATTATTGCAGGGGGTGGAGACTTGAGAAACCACCTCAAGTGCTGCAACAGTAAGCTGGTTTGGATAGTGCTGGTACTCTAAATGTAAGTTTAAGCTTAGTATATTTCTAGCACACTTTTCAGGTTGGCACCATTCTAGGCTCGTATTCGGTAATATTCAGTAGCATGCCGTAGTAATAATGTCTAGTGCACATTTCAGCAATTAATTTCTAGTTAAGTTAACTCCAGTTGTGACAGATATGGTTCTAGTATTAGATCTATTTAAGCAAAATATATAATGTAGGCTTTCAGTTTTGGTGTGCACATTACTCAGCGCAGCTTTTCTGTGGATAGAGCACTTAAACGGAGAACTGTAGTAAAGGATTTTTCTGTCCAGCATTTCAGCTGACTTATTTTGTGTTTGGAATGAGAGGGGAAATGGCTTAGGTAATGAATAAGCTAAAGAAGCTCTGTCGACTCCATTAGTTTGAAATTAGCAGTGCGCACATGGTGTTTTTCTGCATTTTGAATACAGATTAATATGTGGATTGTAAACTTGAAAGAAGCTGTTTATTGCTTACATACCTTCTGGTAGCAGGTTTTAAGTAACCAACTCCTTGTTAATTCTTAGCAAAGAAGCAGGAAGAAACTGGTCTGTAAACAATGGTCTATAAGGCAGGGTTGTTAGAAACATATGGAAAAATATGTCAGCACTTCAGTTCTGATGATGGCAGTCAGCTGTGGCTTGTCCCATAAAATATCCATCCTTCATAGTAGTCATGCTTTGGATGAGAACAATACATACACGCCATTATTTTTTGGGGGGGATCCAGATCACTACAGGCACCAAGCTAATCTTTATTATCTTGTGAGAGAGAGTGAGAGAGGGAGAATCATATCTGTCATATAAGTGCTCCTATGTTTTTATTTATTTATACAGACATACATATGCTTACACCCATCTTTTGGTCTCAGTTACTGTGATGTACCTGTATTGAGGCACTTAGACTTAAGACACTTCTTTGTGTGCTAAACACCCAAATATCACCCTAGCCACCGCCCCACCACACCCCACTATACTGGCTTTAGTGAGGGTACACTGCTTGTGTGAGATATGACCCTTCCTTTCTTCTGTCCTGGAAAAGCAGGCTCGACCTCTGACCATTCTCTTTTTCTTTCCTCAGCTACAATTCTGCACACAGAGCCACATTGTGCCCGAGTCACCAGCTTCACAGATGAGACCTAGTATTGTTTACAAGTGGACCAACAAGGTATGTCCAAACACTTCACACTACTTAGGATGTCAAAGAAGGGTTCTGTGCCAGCTTTGATGAAATCTTAAAATTCTAGAAAAGTAAACAGGACCATTTTTCTGGGAGACTTCTCTGTCTTAGAGCTGGATGTGAATCCGTTTTCAGTAATAGCTGTATCGGATAAAGAACCAGGAAAAGACAAACTACAGTGAACATCTTCTACTGAAAAGCTATGCAGAACATGATCCATTCTTTATGAATGCTATATTCTGACAGAGTCCCAAGTATAAAAATATAGATGAAAATGCCCTGACTTTAAACACTTGTATCTCCTTGATTATATAATTGTCTGAGGGCACAATCAAAAGGAAGTCATTACTGCAGGGGACCATGAAAAGAGTTTGATGACTGTCGGACAGGCCATCACCTTGTCATATCTGTCAGGAACATTAGGCTTACTCAGTCAGAAACACTAAAGACAGACAGTAACTTGTACAAAGAAAATTCAGTTCGACATCATTTAGATAATTAGTTCAAGAGGATTTCAATCAGTACCTCCAGCAAGGTGCTTTATGTTACCTAAATTAAGAATAACATTGAGACAAAGTGGAAATAATTCAAGATTGCCAAACACTCTGCACATCCTGATTACTTTGGCTAAATTATTTAGCATCACTATTTATTCATCTACTCATTTTCCAATATATATACTTTGTACTATTCTGATCATAGGGGGACTAGAGCCTATGCCAATAAGCAATGGACTCATTGATTCTGGACAGGATGCAAGTCTATTGTAGCATAGACCCTTTTACTGTGGCACTGCAGGCATACCTATGGAGAATTTAGGGCATAACCAAATCATTAAATGCCATGTCTTTGTAATATTGTAGATAGCTAGTGTACCTGGTATAAATCTATGTGCACAAAGGAAGTTCCTACATACTGTATAGAAGATATATAGCTAAGAACTATCTTAGAAAACCAAAAGGTGCAGGGCAACAAAGCTAACCACTGTATCACTGTACTGCCATCACCATGACTTCTTTATTGAAAACTGTAGTGTGTTTCAAGATCTGTTGAAATGGAAAAGAGCTCAGTCTGATGTCCTTTTCATTCTTCCTGAATGTATAAGGTTTGGATCCAACCCTCGGATCTGACTCGGACATGTATTCCAGACTTCGAATCCAGCTTTTGAGCTCCTCCTCTACCTATAATACACTATTCCATCCCCATCACCTCAGATCTTGTTTGCTGCCATTGTGAGCAGATGCAGGTTCCACTCTTGAGTTTATTAGAGATACTTTGTGAGTTATTTAACTTTGGCTTTAACTTTAAATTTGTCTTTAATTAGTTTTATTATCCTCCTCTTAGTTGATCGATGGTCATTAGGATTTTCCCATTCTTTTTCCTACTATTTTTATAGTAATTCTTGTTTACCGTTGTTGGTATTTACGCTTACCCTTTTCAGGGTATTTCTTTAGCTTACTATTGTTGGTAATTAAACCCCTCTTTTCATTCTTTCTTTGCCTTAAAAAAAAATCTTTGCTTTAGTTTTATTTTTGCTGTTTGTTTTCTCTTTGCCTGATATTGACATGTCAAAAATAACAAAAGGCTTTAAGAAAACACTTCTTGTGAGCATAAAATCCCAATCTCAGATACCCACAAGAGTGCGTATACTGTCTTGCGGCTGGTTACTTGGAAACTTCTTGCAAGATCTGTTCCACCTTTAACCAAATAGCCCTGTCAGATAGATGCAATAAACATATTCTAAAGGGACTTATTCCTTCTACTTCTTCTTCAGGAGCTCAAACATCCTCCAAAACTAGTAAGTCTGCTCCTCTGAAGCACAGGAAATGCCCCCTTTCCAAAATGCCCCAGGTTTTCATCAGAGCCTCCTTTGAAAACTAGAAAAATTTGGTTCCAACACTATTGGATCTGAAGACTCAACAATCGGCTCTGAAACCATAGGATACTAAGGCTTCAGTTCTGACTGTTATTACCATAAGTTCTTCAGTACCTCTCCTTGGAACCTAGGTCCTCGGATCCGAAGGCAGGTACTTCTTATAGGAGTGACACTCCAGAATTCACCATGAAGCCAATTTCACCCACCCTGCATTCTCAATTGCTTCAGACTCCAAAGAAGCATTCGAGGCCCTCATCCACTACTTTGTCTAGGTCCTCCAGAAGCTTGCTGGAAGCAGATGTGGATAGGATGATGTGAAAATTTCTCAGATCTAAGATCCAGATAGGATTCTTCCCAGTTCATCTCCTATTGGATCCGTGAATATGCCTACCACATCAAAATAAAATGTTATCTGCTTCTCTGATCCATCTAGTAGTTTTGGAGTCCCAGGATCTGAAATTCCTGAGATGTCCAGTGTCAGATCTAAGGAAGGCTTCTCCTTCCACTCCGACTATTTTCTTGACTAGTTCTGCTCAGATTTTCTGGGATCAGAATGGATCTGAGAGCTGGAGGGTCAGCGTCAGATCCAAGGGGATAGATTTGGCTCTGATTTTGTCAGATCCATCCCTTCCCCTTGGAACCTCAGCCTTGGACAGTTTGGATCCAGTCCCACCCCCAAGGCATGGATCCAAGAGTGGTCTAGTTGTACTTTTGCTGGAGTTTTGGCTTTAATAAGGTGGGTTGAAAACCCTATGGGTCCACTGGCTTTCAAGGTGGTGGAAAGGGCTTTTTCTCTCCAAAGAGAACAACCTTCTCATGTTTTGGATCCTACCCTTTTCTCTCATTGGTTCTGAGTCAATCAGGCCTATTCCACAGGGGCAGCCAGTTCCAATAAGTGTCCAATGAGCTCCAGTGGAGGAACTTCCCCTCTCTTCCAACACCTCACCTGAACACCCTATGGAGGAGGTGCATCGGAAAAGAACATGCAAAAGGAGACATATTGACTCTCCCATGGAGATGTTTATTTTAATGAAGGAAAGGGATCCTCCAGGTCACCACCGAATGACATGTCCTTTGGAGATATTTTAGAGATCCTAAAACAGAAAGGTGGTTGGTCATCCCAAAACCTCTCAGAGGAATCTGTATTTTTGAAGGCTTTTGGTTCTGCCCCAATCTATGCCTTGGGTTACCTCCACTGCCCCCTCCCAGGTGGATGAACTTATTGATTTAGTTTCCTGCCAGGCTTAGAAGGAACTGGATACCATCAAACCAGTTCCCAAAAAAAACTAAAAAATTTTTAGCCTCACCAGCAGACACATCCCACTGGAGCAAAGGAGTCCCAGCTGATGCTATGGTGGTGGCAGCAGCCACTAAGAAAAATCTAGTGGAACAGAGTTCTTCTGTTCATCTGCTAAACAGGGAGCCTAGAGCATTGGACAGATTTGGAAAGTGAGTCTTTGCCTCAGCAATCTTTGCCCTGAGGTCACTAAACTACCCAGCAAGCTTGACTAGTCTTTAGAGAGATTTGACCAAATATCTTTCAAGTATTCTCTCAGAGTTCACGTCTGCTGAGGACTTCAAAAGAACATCCTCACAACTGGCCACTCTCTTATCTGTATCAAACGCTTCAATGAGGTTGATCTCTCACACAGCTGAAGGTACCTCAAAACCAGCTGGTTCAGGCTTTTTCATAAGGAGACATGCCTGGATGTGGCTATGTGTTTTTGCAGAACCTTGAAGACATATTTTATTAATGCCCCATTTGATGGAGCTTCGTTGTTTGGGCCATCAGTAAAAGATATGCTTACCCACAGTGAACAAGATGGAAAGACTCTGTCTACAGTAAGAAGATGTGGTTCTGAAAATCTCAGGGACCTTTCCAAGATCTGCATGGGGATAATTCCTCCAGAGGCAGAGATGGACATTTTAATGGAAGATGTTGCCCTAGCGGCAGAGGAGATCCACAGAACCAGGGCTTCAGAGATTCTTTTTTCAGATAAGCCCTTTCAGCACTCCTGGAGTTCTGCCTGACTGTCCAACTCTTGGTTGTCTTTGCACCCAGATGCCTGGGCAAGTATAACATAAGACACGCGGGTACTAAGAATAATATCCAAGTGTTATTATGTACCATTTTTTCCTTCTTCCATCTAACAAAAGGAAGAAATTTCCCAACGTTCCACCCAATCAAAGGAAGACAGCAGCACAAGAAATCCAAAAGCTACTAGACAAAATAGTCATACAAAAGATCCCATCAGGCCAAATAGGATTTGGAACGTATTCATGCTTCTTTTCAGTGCCAAAGAAAACAGGGGACATCATACCCAGTTTGGATCTAAGCAATTTGAATCAATACATAAAGAAAAGTTCTGAATGGTCACAGTTCAGTCCATCCTTCTCTTTCTTCATAAGTACAAATGGATATGCTGTATAGATTTTCAGGATGTGTACTATCATATCAAAATAGACAGGCAATCCAGAAAACGTTTATGCTTTTGGCTGGGAGCCAGAGATTACCAATTCAGAGCCCTGATCTTTGGACTCACTACAGCCCCCACGGTGTTTACCAAATGCATGGCAGTAGTGACAGCTCATTTGAGACTGAAAGGATTCTAGGTGTTTCCATATCTAGATGACTGGCTCCTCACCACTCCCTCCAAGCATCTACTTCTGCAGGCCAGGTACCATTTGCTCTAGATTTGCAAATCATTGCGTATAGCAATAAATCATGCCAAATCAAACCTAATACCAGTCCAAAGCTTGGAGTTCATCAGTTTAGTTCTAGCTATGACAACACAAGTAGCATCCCTACCTTCTCATCGTATTTCAACTATCAGAACCCAGATTCAGATTCTCTTTGCCCATCCATCTACTCCAGCAAGGTTATTATTTCAAGCAATAGGTTTCATGGCAGCAGTAGTAGTGCTACTTCCTTTGGCATGTTTCTTTATGTGGGTTCTCCAATGGACTCTAGCTGTACAGCGGTCCATTTGTATCAATCCCTATCTTTTCCCATTAAGCTCACCCCAGTTTTCAAGTAACACATCCACTGGTCGATACAATCGGATGATCCTCATCTAGGCAGACATTTTGTTCTACCAAACAAAATGGCCACAGTCACCATAGACACTTCTCAACTGGGGTTGGGGGCATTTCTTGGGAAGAACGGTCCAAGGCATGCGGTCCCCAAGAGACCAAGTTGCATATCAATGTCCTAGAGATGACAGCAGCCCTATTAGTATTGCAGAGATTTCAAGATGCTCTTCCTTTGGGTGTTATGGCAATTCAGACAGACAACATGTCTGTAGTCTAGTACATCAACAAACATGGAGGAACTCAATCTTATACCTTTGCAGAGAGGGCATGAGAGTATGGGAATGGGTGATCTCATTAGACCCCTTTCTAATTGCAATACACATTCTGGGAAAGACCAACATGCTAGTGGACAAACTAAGCAGATCCATTCTGATTCCTCACAAGTAGTCTCTCAATCAGTCTGTGGTGGAGATGATCTTCCAGTGTTGGGGCCATCCTTGCAGTAACCTATTTGCCACTCCTCTCAACAACAAGTACAGCAAGTACTTCACTCTTATTCACCCTCAGGGGGAGCCACTGAGACATGCTCTATTACTCGTTTGGCCCTCAGGTCTCGTTTATGCTTATCCTCCTCTTCCCTTGATCACAAAATTTTTACAGAAAGCAAGTCAGCTGAAGAGCTCAGTAATCCTCATTGTGCCTTTCTGGCCTCGGCAAGTATGGTTCCCCTTCCTATGGTTTCACCTTTGTTATCCTCCATAGATACTGGAGCCAACTCTGGATCTCCTTTCTCACCCATTAGGGATCCAACATCCCAGTATTCAGGCCATCAAACTAACTGCATGGTTTCTCCACTTCTAGGGATAGACAGTTCAGGCTTTCTTCTCCTGTATGTGACATATAGGCTTCTCAAAAAGAATCCACCAAAACGTATACAGAATCAAATGGCAAACATTCTCCCTTTGGGCTTTAAATAAGGAAATTTGCCCTTTTCTGCCACAATAACTACTATTTTCCAGTTTTGATAACTCTTTTTGAAGAAGGAGCTAATTTCTCTGCAATTAAACTTCAATTGACAGCAATTTCCCGTTTTCATATGGGGAATAGACCTTTTTCCCCTGGCTTCATCTAAACTATGTAAAGCTTTCCTGAAAGGTATTTTTCTTCTAAGGCCTTCAGAAAAGGATCCCTTACCACCTTGGGATCTGTCAGTTGTATTTCAAGGTCTAACAGGAAAGCTCTTTGAACCTTCAGCTAAATCTTATTTGAAATTCCTGGCCAAGCCAAGAGAATATCTTAACTCCAGCCTCCTTCTTGAAAAGCTCATTACATCATTTTTTTCATATGGATAGGGTTTTCTTATGGACTAACCCTTCCTTTGTACCTAAAGTGACTTCTGAAAATAACATTAACCAATCCATCCACTTACCAGTTTTCTTTTGAAATTTTTCAAATAAAGGAGAGTACATACTACATCTCCTTGATGTGCACAGAGAACTATGTTTTTATCTTCACAGATGAAACAAATTAGAAAATCAGATCAACTTTTTGTTTCTTTTTCACCAAAAAGGCTTGGCTGTCCTGTCTCTAAAGTTACTTTAACTGAACGGATAACAGACTGTATTTTTTGGCTTTATTCTCAGAAAGGTATGACATTATCTAACCCTCCAAAGGCTCATTCGACCAGATCCATGGCTGCATCATCTGCTTTTTTGTTCAGGAACACCTATTGATGATATTTGCTCTGCAGATACATGGTCCAGTGCTTATACAATTGTTACTCATTACAAATGGGATATTATTTTTAGAAACAGAGCCTCCTTTGGTGCAGTGGTACTCAGGAATACCCTTCCATGATGGCCACCCATGATCAACATAGCTGGGGTCTCTGTCATATATGTTGAGGTAGAATAAAAAGGATAACATCAGATTTAAAGGTTATGTACTTACCATAACTAGGCATTTGAGTTATCCATTTTCATTCTTCCTCAACTTCCCTCCCATCCATCCCCCATCCATTTTTCTGGAGACACATATTGGACTGTATTGGAACCTACAGTCCCGGGTTTGAGTCCTGCCTTATCTATCATCCTATACCTGTCTCTATTTAACTATGGGGTTATATGGCAGCAGACTTGATCTGAGGCAATGGGGTGGAATAGGGCATTATGGGTTGGGGAAGGAGCTCGAGAGCTGGATCCGAAGTCTGGAATATGTGGCTGAGTTGGACCCGATGGTCAGATCTGAACCCCATACACTGAGGAAGAATGAAAATGGACAACACAGATGCCTAGTTATGGTAAGCACATAACTTTTAATTTTTTATAGTAAGATGAAATTACATGCCATGAAAAAGTTATAACAGAAGCTCAGTCAGAAGTTCTAAGGCAGATCCAGGATATCAAAAGTAAGTAGTAATATAATAAAGTAAAGGACATTCAGCTCATTTTTGAAAAACATGACATCTGAATTATCTTAAAGTTATAAAGGCCATTTATGAATCAAGTTCTCATGGCCCTGCTGCCCCTTAATCTCAAGATGGCTTGCTACTCCTAAAGTGAAACGAAAGCTAGAATAAATATTTTGTGACACTCCTGAATTGTTATTCCTCCTTAATGGATGTCATTGTTAAATCCATCACTGAACACCTCACTGGAAAATCGTTTGCTAACCCTCTTGTTACTGTAAAGTGTTCCATCTAGTAGGCAAATAATGAAAAATGTGCAGGGCAATATAGCATTGTTATGACCGGAGGCGAGTAACTGATAGTGAAGTTCCATAAACTCATTGAATTGCAATAATGAGGAATTTTCTGAACACTTGAGAAACAAGAAGGGAGTCAAAGATACGCAAATAAATTACCGAGGCATTGCCTTACTTTCCACTGCTGGGGCAGTTCATACCTGTATACTTCAAGTTTATTAATGTGCTAAACCTAAACATGAGTACAAACAAAATGTCAACAAGATAAATGATAAAGAGAAATAATAATAAATAAATGTAACTTGGTAAAACAAGAGGAAAGCTGGAACAAAGTGTATACAAAGTAAAGCGTATTAAGATAAAGTACATGATAATACTATTATAAGTACTACTTGCATATATATTTATATCACTGAAGAAATCCTGACACTATCTCCCTGTGAATTCAGACTATTCCATGATACAGCAGGCATGGGCTGGAATTCATATCACTCAGGGCGGATGCTCATCAGTTTGCTTCAGCACCTCCACTACTTGAAACTCTGTGATGCAGGCTCTGGAATACTTCGATATAGTGCCTGCCATGTTGTACTAAGCCACAAAAAACAGTTTAGGAAAGCATTACCTCATTTGGTGTGTGATTGCTCTTGGCAGCCCAGTATTACAGTAGATATGTAAGTAACTAAGCATTTAAGACCTTTCTAGGTAATCACTAATCTTCTTGTGGAGGGAGTATTCACCCCAACTCTGGGATTCAGAAAGGTTACCATTATAGAGACTGCCCTACTGCAACAGAGGTACAGCACAGGGGTGGGCTGTCATCATGGCCTACTGCCGCACAGGTGCAGAACAGTTGTGGGCTGTCTCTATGGCCTACTACAGCAGAAGTGTATCATAGTGGTGGGCTGTCTTCGTGGCCTATTGAAGCAGAGGTGCAGTACAGTTGTGGGCTGTCTCTATGGCCTACTGCAGCAGAAGTGCAGCACAGTGGTGGGCTTTCTTTGTGGCCTATTGCAGTAGAGGGGCAGCACAGTAGTGAGCTGTCTCTGTGATCTACTGCAGCAGAGATGCAGCAAAGTGGTGACTTGTCTCCACTACTGTAAGATGCATTCTAGGGGTGCAGCATGTTTTAATTAACTAAGTGCTCTTCCCACAAAAATGCGTACTGTAAAGTATTTACACAGCTGAGTGATTCAGAGAACTGTATGGCTTCATAAATCTTTACATATAGCAGTGGTAATGAACTCAACACTTCAACAGAACCACAAGAGGAAAAATGGTTGGATCCAGCTCCATAGTGTAGAAGCATGGAGCCCTGATTGTGACTCAGGCATCTGGATTCGACTGTCAAGACTAGTACCTGTAGAGTCAACTGGGAGCTTTAAGAAAGATGGTAGCATTTTACCAGCTCATCTATCTTGAGGGAAGGATCTTACATATGCGATGATGGCTCCATTGGTGACACTGGGGCTATGCAACCTAATGGAGCACACACCAACAGATGTTCACAACCTTACTGTCTTTACATCATTGCATGGATGGCATGAAGGCAGTGAATAGTTTGATGCTGCACTCAGAGGCCTCAGATTAAGGCCAGGAGAATCAAAAGTGACTCCCAGCATTCAAGACTGAGGAATGGATGATGGTCTACTGTACAGGGGTTCAAAATAGTAATATTTCTGCTGGAGACAGACCTGTCGATATGTTAGGATTAAGGCTAGTGTTTAAGCTTTATATTATGTAGATTATTTACAACATTAAACCACAGGTATGTAAAGTGAAGGATATAAAGAAAAAGTACAGGGAAACAGAAAGGAAAAAGTGGTTGCATGCTTGGGAGATATAACCACTTTGAAGGCAGTAGCATTGAGTTTTCTTGAGATGGTATGTTTTTAATTGGTGCTGGAAGCGGGGGTATAAGGGGAGTTCTTTCAGGTGGGTGGGCAGAGATTGCTAATGGTCAGGGGTCAAGGTAGAGAAGGATTGCTTGGTACAATGCAGTTTTGTTGTGGGAGTGAGGAGTGTAGGAGTAGTTTGGGAGTAGGCCGGAGGTTGTAGATGGGTATTGTTTCAGCTAGTCTGAAAGCTAACAGTGACAGTAATTTAAAGTGCATCAATTTAAAGTGTAGAGCTTCCAGTAATAATTCATCTCTCTGTATTATAGGAGTCCAATTTCCTTTGAAAAGGTGTTGAGGCTTGATGAAGCCTATGACAGGAGCAATGCAGGTAATGGAACCATGTGCAAGTACCATGAATACATGTAGTGCATGTTTATCATCATGAATTCCATTACCCATAGCCTCGTCAATGCCACAACCTGGGTATCAGGTCTATGCTCATAGTTGGCAGGGAAAGAATGGAGTTATAGGAATTTATGCATGCAGTCCAGAACCATAGCTAGGTGATGTGGCACCCTCTCCAGTCCCATTCTGATACACTCTTAAATGAAAGTTAAAGAAGCAATGTAACAACTGGAGATTGATACAGTTAAATCATCACACTCACACACACACACACACACACACACACACACACACACACACACACACACACACACACACACACACACACACACACACACACACACACTGAGTGCTTCAGGCTTACCAAGATATGGCATTTATTTATGAAAGAATCAGGAATTCCACTACTGCACTCTTGCACTAATGCACTAACAACACCTGTTGATTGTGTCCTCTTAACAGTTTGAGCCTGGGGTAGCAGCAACCTTCTCCCAGCCCTAGTTACTGTTCTGATACAACCTGATGAGACATCTCTGAGCAGGAGGAGAATCAGGGTCCATAACTTGGATGCTGCATATGACCATCTGTAGCAGACTGTATGCCCACAGACAACAGTGATGCCATCTTAACACAGTCTATGAATTATATGTGACTGTCATCCTGGCATCCAGACCTTACCATAACCATGACTGGTCCTAAATGAGTGGGCATGGCTACTTTAGGCATTGGGAAATACAGGCCTTCAGTATGTTATGCTAGAGTGAGCAGGATTTTCTTGTTTTTCCTGCAAAGGAATGCCAGAAAGTGCCTACTGGGCCATTATGATGCCTCACTGTGGAAGGTAAATGCTGGCAGGATCTTACTAGAATAGTGAGGGATGCCACAGGCCCTCCCTGTACTAGTGAGCAGTGCTGGCATAGGCACTAGGAACTGAAATAGCACCATCCTCACCTGTTTGTCAGCAGGAGGCAGAGGAGACAGAGCATAGAATGTACTCTAAGAACTTTTCATTACCCTTGTTTAGTCCTATCTTAATTGGTGTGCATGTATATTTGAGTACACATTTTGTTTTACAGTGACAGAGGGGCACCAGGTGAATATGGTTGGCTGCTGCAGAATATGGTAGCACCTCTCTCAATAGTGTAGCAAAGGTGGGGCAAGGAGGGTAAATGCCCTGGTGACATAGTTGAGAGTTCATGCATTTTTTTTTTCTGTACTGAAATCTCAAGTCAATTTATATATAATGATGTAGCATTCCTTGGAGGCCAGTGACTTTGCAGGTAAAGGGACAAGGCTGCATAAATTTCAAATAGATGTATAATACACCTGTGAGCGGTACATCAACAAGCTAGGGGGTGCCACACCATTTCCCTCAATTTAGGCTGGCTATGAACTTTTCAGCATTCTTTATTCCTCCAAGTGTGTTTCCTTCTGTCAGAGCAAAACGTAGTGGCAGATAAACTGATATGAACCAGAATACACTCTCATGTATACAGTTTGAATGAAGAGGATTTCCAGATATTGATTAAGTTCTGGGGAACACCTTAATCACATCTGTTAGTCTAATTTCTAAACAGACAATACATGTTTTTTTTCTTTCTGCTGCGAAAGAATTTACTTTATGCATTTCATCCTTTCTACTGATACTCAGGGTAATTCTGAATATTCAGAAGAATTACTCCAAAAATATTTATGGTTAACACCTTTTAGCCTAGCCAGTTTTGGCTCTCTTTTTTATGGAAATGCCAAGGGCAATTACCACAAGTTTCTTCAGTATTGGGATCTACTCGCACAAGACGGGGTACATTAACATGCCACAATCTATGGATTCTTACATTTTCTCCATGGATTTGGATACTTTTTAGGCACCTGTTTTTGAAGGCATGCAGCAGTTAATAAAGGAGGCAGTAAATCATGTTAAGAGGAAATGTTATATTAACATTTGCAAGATTTCTTTCGTTGGGGTCTCACAAATAACTAGGATCCTATCTGGGATTGTACTACTAGTGTTAAAATATTTGCATGAATTACTAGCCTCTAACCTTTGTTTTCCTTTGATATGGTATATCTTGAGGTCACTACAGTATGTCTGCCCATTGGTCCTTCTTTTCCTCAATATTTTCTTAGTAAAACAATTTCTGATAGGAGTTTCCACATGTGTTATCTTGCAAACAGGTCTCTCCTTTTTGGGGTCTTAATGTTCAGATCGAAAAGTTAACCACATTTCCATATGAACATGCACTGCTGACATATTTAAGATTCATTACATGGAAAACTGGTCTTTTATTTGGTCCGGCATCTGCAAGATTAGTATCTGAGTAGCAATCTTTCTTTGTGGGTAAGTCCCATCTGGTTTGCATTTGGGATAGGTTATCTGTAAGAACCAAAATAAAACAATTTAGGGTCCATGTAAATAGCACCTGTACTCCCCATATAGCAGTACTGAACAAAGTGAACCAACTCACTATGCAGATGAGAATCTCTAATAGTCACATAGATTAAGCGCTTTCATCTGCAAACCTCAGACTTCATCAGAATCTGTTAAAAAAATGTCATTAGATGTGCTTATATAGCTACTTACAACCAATAGAATCACTCTAATAATTATATTTTAAATTTTAAATAATCATCGTTACCCCAGTCTTAGAAATGAAATGATAGAAGGTAAAAAAAGTTACATCTTTCCAGTATTGTTGCTGTAGCTCAAAGGATAGAAGATCAGACTTTAGATTTGAGCAACCAGGATTCTATCCTGGGTTATGTCATTTATGGAAATCTGCCATTTTACATTTTCTTCATGTTTCCTGGGCAGATATTGGCAATAGGTTTGGTTTATATTATGTTCTAGTGAATAATTTTATCATTAATAGTAAATATATGTTTATTTTATATATTTCAGTAAGGTTATTATGAGTTGTATGTAGTGAAATATTTTATAATGAGTTTTATTCTTTTTTCTTTAAATGACAGATTATTTAAAATTTAAAATATAATTGTTAGAGTGATTCTATTGGTTGTAAGTAACTATATAAGCACATCTAATGACATTTTTTAACAGATTCTGATGGAGTCTGCGGTTTGCAGATGAAAGTGGTTAATCTATGTGACTATTAAAGATTATTATCTGCATAGTGAGTTGGTTCACTTTGTTCAGTACTGTTGCAGGGGAGTACAGGTGCTATTTGCGTAGACCCTAAATCGTTTTATTTTGGTTCAGTTGTTGGGGAACGCAACATTTCTTGTGTACTATCTGTAAGAACAAATGCCCCACACATGTCCAAGTTTTTTCAGAGTTTGAATGAAGCCATCAATTTCTCAGTGTTCTATCCTAATCCTGAGAATCATGGAGAAAAGTTTACTCATACAATGTACTTGCATTAACAACTTGGGTACTATCATGAGAGAACGAATTCCTCATAGAAAAGCCTATTGGCTATTTATTTATCATGTTGGGACTACAAAAGAACAACAAACTTGGAAAAAATTAGGTACCAAACCACATGTTGTCTATAGAAGATGTAAGACTATAAAAAAAAACATTTTAGAGAGTGAATCTCACAGTTCTGTGAACTTCAGCAACAAAAAGAACGGCACCTTTAAATGTGGAATTTGTTTCCACTGCAAACATGTTTTGGAAGGTTCTGAGATAAGAATTAACCAACACTTGGTGAAGAATTCCTTCTGATGTACTTGTTAGTCTTTTGACATAGTGTACATAGCAAAATGCCAAAAGTGTTTGTGTTTTTATGTGGGTAAAACAGAGAAAGTTAAAGAAGCAGATTTAAGAACATCAGTATGACATCTGATGTATGAACATCATCAATTTGTTTTGCAAATACCTACAAAAACACACCACTCACAATTTTCTATTTTATGGGGTGGAAAGAATAGACAAAGACCCACAGCGGTCAGTCCATGGAGTGAATTCATTCAATAGAAAGAGTTGGCCTGGCAAATCAGGCTAAACGCTTGTAGTTATTCAGGACTTAATGCAACTTTATTGATTGGCAGTATCTTAAAACTAAAATCCTACATAGGCCACCAAATTTACTACATTTCTGTGCAGACTAGCTTAGTCCTGCATGGAAATACCCATTTAGGAGCAGGACGGCAGCATGCCATGCATAGTAATAAGGCGCACTGCCCAAGCTCCTATGCTTACACGGAGTGTGTACGAGTGCAAGGGGCATGTCTGAGAGCAAAGTTCTCAGAATAAACATGCCCCTGCAATGTAGAATAGCAGAAAGTGGTAAGAAATGAGCGAGACTGCTCATAGGTGTCCGCATATCCCCACCAACAGTTCCCCATGTGTACAACTGCAACAGTACATAAAAATTAAATGAAGAAACCCCTTTATTTTTTTTTAAATCCGAGTACAGCTAACCATAGGTGCGCAGGTGTGCCCATCACTTAGCAATGGTTAAAGCAGCTTAAAAGGCTGAAGAGGATAACAAGAAAGATATATGCAAATGAAGCAGCACAGCAATAGTGTAGTGGGCAGTGCATTCACCTAATGAGGAGGCATTCCTGGTTTGAGCCCCACTGCAGCACAGTCTATATTACATGGCAAAGCATGTTATAACCAATAATTTCGTTGCAAAACCCACCAAATAAGATATTTATGAACTGGAGTACTGCAGGAAATGCACATGTGAAGTGTCAGTGTCATAATGAATAAGGCACTAGTAAGCAGGTTTAAGCACAAATAAGCAGTAGTAAGCATATGTAAGCACTAATATGCCTGTTTAAGTGCGTTTGCATGGGGGTAAGCACTGCCTACACAGGTTAAGCAATGTAGAAGCTAACTGAGTATAGCATTGCTTACCGTCGCGCAAACATGTGCAAACCTGCTTACAACTGCTTTAAAGTGCCTTAACCACTCTGTATCCACGTCCTGTGTTGTGCCCAGCAACAAAATAAACAGCCTCTGCAAGGCTCAAATCCAGGACCATGCACACCATATACAAAGTGATTTACCACTAAGCCATGCCAGATATACACAAATCTGATGTTTTCAGAAACATAACATCCAGCCCAGTAATGCAACAGTACTGAGAATGTATACTAACATCTAGATGTATATGTGTGTGTAAATATATTAATATCTAAACAGATACAACATATTTATATCTGTAAATTTATTTATATATATATATATATATATATATATATATATATATATATATATATATATGGGTCTAGGACACATGCTCGACTAGCATATGTCCGAATCACAAAACATCGAACACACATACATGAAAGCACTTAACATCGAAAAGCACTTCCATGTATGTGTAGTTCAAAAACAATCTAAGTTTCTGCAGGGGGGCTTTGCCCCCTGAACCCCCCACTTTATTATTCTCATTCTGAGATCGCACTACAGTGGGGAAAAGGGAATTTTCCCTTACCTGTACTTTAGTCCGATCTACAAAAAAGGCACACATACACGGAAGCGCTTGTCGATGTTAAGCGCTTTTGTGTATGTGTGTTCGATGTTTTGTGATTCGACATATGCTTGTCGAGCATATGTCTGGATCCCATACATATATATATATATATATATATATATATATATATATATATATAAATATTTAGAAATATATACGTATATATAAATATATATGAACATATATACATGCAAATGGCTACATCTACACTTATATATGTCAACACCTATATGTCTACATATACACAGCAAGTTACATATATGTACGCAGCTATATATCTCTGTAGGTATATACGGACATAGTTATAAATATATAAGCAAATATATATACCTATATAGGTATATATGGCCATACATCTGTAGATAGCAATGGTAGATTAACAGAAACATATACCCTTGAAGTCTAGTGTTATTGCCAAGAAATATTCATCCCTAGTGGGACGACCCAAAAATTAAGTGATTCTATGGGGTAACCTCATGTCTCAAAAGGTAGACATGGCTGGGTTCCTATGTGCATGGACTATAGCGTGTGGAAGACTGAAGATACTTGGGTCCAGACAATGTAAAAGTTGGGTCCCGAGGAGTGGAAGATGGGCAAAGAGTGGTGGGCTGGTTGCTACGGGCCGGCAACCGGATAAGGGATGGTTGCTGCATGCGTGGAGCTGGGGGAGGGGAATGGAACTGTGGGTAAAGAAAATATGGGTCAAGGAGAGACTGGGTTGGATGGGCCTGTATTGATCGGCCCACCTAGTGGATGGGGGAGAGAAAAAATAAAAAATAAAAAAAATTAAACATCTCTAGTGCACCCTGTCAGGTCACATTTCAACAATAACAGATACTGTATGACTACCTTCTGATTAAATCAAGACCAGTTACTTTTCAAAACTTTCAATCTCTATACCATTTTAAGGCACATTCAATGTTTAAGCTTTCATTAAGACCCTGGTTAGCATTTGCTCTAAGTTTATAGTATATATATATATATATATATATATATATATATATATATATATATATATATATATATATATATATATATATATATATATATATATATATATATATATATATATATATATACACATGTGGCTACACATACACACGCAGAGATATGTACAGTAAGATACTTATGTAGTAGGCGCACACAATATGGTACAGCCACTGTGCCTACAGTTAACACCCTAACAAATGGACACTGGATGACCCACTCATACAAATGACATTTGTTGCCGGCAACATATACCCACAGAGAGGTCATAGGATAAACACCGCACACAGGTTTGCAGAAATGGAATACCACTATTTGTGTACTATTACAGAATTACATGCCATGTCATATAGCTGTTCAGACACTGACATCCACATCAACAGAGTAATGCAACTGTGAAACAGTTATACTAATACAGTAGTCTGGACAGGTCTACAACTGTTGCTGTCCAGGCCAAGCCCTTCAAATCGTACATTAGTAAAGACAGACTGGGCCACAGGATATCACACAATCAACAGTAAGTGATGCAGGTGTAAAGTCCAGCAGCCTCTATCTACAGTCTGTACACAATTGGATGTAACTGTTACATACCAAAGCATAACCGACACCATCACAGGCACACTGGCAAACAGAACAATCTGTATGGCAGGAGGCAGTAGGCCTGCAGTAACCCACTTTATGTAAGTAATGTCAAGACAGGTGACATGTATGGTACTGTACATCCAGATACCTTAAGGCAGCTCACCCCTGATATCCCCACATGTTGTAACAGCCTAGGTTATGTATGGTGCATCCCCCTCTAGACTCAATAATACAGGGCCATATACCACTGTTACATACACTGGCCCCTGGAGTGCATATGGGCACACGTGTATTGTGTAGGTGAAGACCACACATATATGGCCCCAGCCCCACCATATGTGTAGGGGATACAACAGCAGTGAACTGCTGGCAGGCATGGCAGTGTGGTATATGCATATGTGCATATGTATCTCTATCTGTATATGTGTAGACATATACTGCTCTGTATATGTATATATCTGGGTGCGTATATGCATACCTATGTACATAGACACACCCATCTATATATGTCAATATGTACATGTGTAATTATCTATGTAGATATCTGGATAATCATATGTACATATATATTCACCATATGTCCTGAACATGGGGTGTAGCCCTACCTCAGCCCTTATATTCCCACCTTCGTAGTGCAAGGGGATGTCAGGCATGTATAACAGGTATATTAGCAGACTATTGCTACTGTAATAGGGATTGTCTTCACAGACATGGTGTGTGTGGGAGATCACATCTGCTTTTCACATGTGCACCACTGGCTACTGACAGACATCCTAAGGACATCATAGTACAGTCCGCTGCAAGCACATAATGCTCCTGTGGACTACAGCAGAGATATTGGCCAACAGATGTGGACATTCTGACACACTCTGTACAGTCCATAGGTATACACAGAACCCCTTAGTGCAGAACATGTGGACCAAACCTGACAATATGGATGTTAACAGCCATGTAGACAGGTATAACGCATAACAACTGGTATACATTCGCCCCCATAGGTTATGTATTCACACACCTCTGTCTGTCCTGACACATAATTACTGCTGGTACAGAGGTGCCATGGCCACATACCCACTAGATATTGACATACATCTGTACAGCATCCCACCGCTCTGTCTGACATACATGACTGTTACGGGAGGCCCAGCAGCAGTACATCTGCAAAGTATCTGGACATGACACCTCGCTGGGTAAGTACACTAAGCTGCTAGGCATGTAACAAAGCACTGTGCAGGCTACAGGCAGACTGGCCCAACACTTGCCTGCATTTCCTGTGGTGGAATGCACATGTACCTGCATATATAGCAGGCTCTACAGGTATGTCACAGCACAGGTTATGATACACCTGTGTGAAAGTGCATAACTACAACCAGTGTGAATACTGCCAAAGCCACATATGGTAAGTTAGCATAATATTACAGTATATGGACATCTGTGCAACACCATCCTCATATGTGCCACTCACACACTAACCCTACATATACTGGTCCGCTACACAGTGTGGTCTGATGCCCATCTGTGGTATGGGACATGTGTGTGTATGGTCCTACAAACATGTACGCCAATGTGGTAACATACAGTGGAGCATCATGTAACATCAGCTAAGATGGGACCTAGGACGATGACATCTACCACAGTCTGTACACAGGCCAAGGTACATATTAACAATACACACACTGTCGGCATTCACCATAAGTACACAGACCTTAGTACTGTACAAACAACCACAGAATGTCCAGGTCATGTCATCAAATATAATCCCTACTGTACATAACATGTGTAGCAGTCTGATATCTCACTGGCTTGTTATCAGATATGAAGACACTAATGATGGTGTACAGAACATATGCACCTCTTAATGCATGACATATGTACAAAGGTTGACAGAGTTGTGGCTGGAAGCACATACACAGGGCCAATATTGACATGTTGCTGTGATAACCGCATACATTTACTGTTGTAACAGGGTTTGTTGCAACATATGTCTTATGAGGGATATGAGGTCAGTAACTGTCATGGCTTTCACCACCTACAGACTACAATCCTCACACCACCTTCTGCAGTCCACAGACAGATGCTCCATGGGTAGCACATAAAACCAAAGGCACAACACACTGCCCAGTATGCAGATGATCCTACAGATGGGGATTCTTCATAAACATAGAACTGCCATGGCAAGTATTAAAACATGTAGGACAGCCATATCCACACATGCACTGTTACACCAACATTACTCTAAATGCAGTATAGCAGCACTTACAGTCTGTAGTCAGGTCAGGCACATCCCCCTCCTGTGTGTTGCCCTGTTTCCACAGTGTATGTTGTCAGAAGTAAATCCCCAATCCATCTGAGATGCTGTTTGCCAAACAACAAATCGAGCTCCTGCTCACAGTGAATGAAAAGGCCCAGCACCAACATGATGTTCCTAGATATTGGAGTGTGTTTCCATGCAAATGGCTATGGGAATGTTACCATAGCTGTTCGACATGCAATCAGATAGGGGAGGGCTGCAATCCATGCAGAGGCCATCAGCTGATCATGAGCATCACTTAGAATGCACATGATGCTGCCTAAGAGGCATTGACAAGTCAGGGAGGGGTGGGAGAGTAAAACCTAAGCATGTTTGTGTCACGCACCTACCAGCACAGGGTATCAAACCCCTGATGACTGTGTAGTGCTATCGCAGTCCTATGCAGCTATTGGATGCACCACATAGGTTACCTGTTGTGGTGTTCTCAGAACATATATGTGATGGTGAGTGACATCTGCAACAGGGATATAGTAGCTATACGGTAGGTAAAGTACACATGCCTGTCCGCATGAACAGGTGCCATCGTCAGCACAGCCACACTCTCACAGGGATGTACACACATTGGCACACTTGGCAGGGCCAGGGATACCACTCATCACTAGTGACATTGCCACAACACATTACTGTGCAGGTATCACATGCACCACATGTGTCATACGGAGGTTATATGGGCAAAAGGTATGGGGAGGTGTCTGGCATCAGACAGCATGCTTCTGTATGCCACTGGGGGTTGTAGTGAGTGTGGATGTGATCATATGAATCATGCAACACACGCAAACACACAGGGTGCCAGTACTGATATGCATGGGTGCATTTATGCACGGGTATGTGGTGGTTGACTGTGCCAGACTGCTATACAAGGCTAGGTGATGGGTATACCTTGGCATCAGGCCACATGACAATGGTCTGCATTGTGGCTTAGGGCTGTGCTTTCTGCATTTGCCCACACAGGTGGGTATTGTATCGAGCATCCAGTCATCTGGGTGACTATTGAGTGTGGCCAATGCTGTGCATCGCTTGCTATGTAAGTGTTCCTTAGTCCATGATATGGACAGTGTCTGGGATATGCACACCTCCCACATGCATGTACAGTGACATGTGGAATTGTATCTGAGGTGTTGGGCCCATGTTATGTGCACAGATTATCATCTGATGTGCCATTCTTAGCCACCTGTGGCAGGAACTGGTAATGGACAGCAGGTTACAGGTGCACCTACATTGATAGCATGCTAACGACATTCCCTGGTGTCAGTGGCATCTGTCCATACAGGGCATGTTTTTAGGCATGGTATGTCCTTTGTGGGCCACATGTGCTGGCACCACAGGTGTTGCAGGTGTCCAGTAGGGAACATGGGGAAGGCACACTGTCTGCATGTATGTGCCTATTGGACAGATGGACAGGGTGCCATGCCCTCTGTAGGCCACTGCATTCACTCCATGGTTACTATCAGTCGCCAATATGCAGTGTACTACACACATATTTTCTGTTGCCTCAGCATGCGTGTGTGTGTGTGTGTGTGTGTGTGTGTGTGTGTGTGTGTGTGTGTGTGTGTGTGTGTGTGTGTGTATGAGACATGGGTTGAGAGTGTGCTCTGGGTAATACTGGGGTTGCTAACTCTAATTGCCTGGCCTTGATGTTACATATATGGGTATGGATTTGCACCCCAGCCTCTCGGTGAGTTCTGATGAAGTCCCCAAAGGCTAGAGGAAGAAAGCACGTAACTAATAAAACTGTGGAGGTATATAATCATTTTGGTTTATGTGTGGTGCTTTTGGTGTGACTACAACTCATTCAGACATCAAACAGTTTTTTATTGAGTCACTTGTACACATTTTCTAGGACTGTACTGGTATGTCGGATACTCCATGTCAGTCTGTTGTCTTACCTATTGTGCTGACTAGAGGCATACAAGTGTACTACAGATCATAGCTTTTAATTACCTACATATTAGTGTCTGACTTCCTACCCTTCAGAACTGACATTCCACTGCCTGACCTGCTGTAGTCTGTCTGTGTAGGCCTGGGGGGAGTTTACCCAGAGGACTCATTCAAAGTCCATAGCACCGCCTTTGTTTGTGTTTGTCTACACCTGTCCTGCTGGCTGTGACTGTTGTTGGGTATGTGAACCCCCCCCCCCGACTGGCATGTGAGAGTCGCTTACCTTGTGGGTGTGCCAGTATTTAGGGTGGTGCTGCAGGGCTGCCTATGTCAGATGCACATAGTACACTCCCTACACATGGTTAGGCACAGGTAGTGTAATGTTTGACATCCCTTTCACTGTATGTGAGAGTCAGAGAGAGGTGTTATTCCCTGGGTCCCTCCTGTGTCAGTGTATGTGCTATGTGTTGCCTCTTTGCCAAAGCCAGGGCATACTGGACACACCTCCTTCTGCCTACTGGGGCAGGCTCAGGTTGTTTCTCCTCCAAGTCACTCTGTGCCTGTGCAGGCCTTGGCAATGATGGGGGGCTGTGTGGCCCTGCCCCGTGCTGTTCCTGCTGCAGCTGTTTCCAAAGGATCATATTGTGTAGCATGGCACATACAAGGACAATTTGGGAACATGTAGCTGGTGAGTACTGCAAGGCTCCACTGGATGTGTCCAGACACTGTGACCGTGACTTGAGCATCCCAAACACATACTTTATTATAATTCTGGATTGTGCATGTACCTCATTATGGAGTTCTTGTTTGGGTGTGTGTGCATTTCTGATGGGTGATATCAACCACGGCTCCAGTGCATATCCAGCATCCCCCACTAGGTGACCATGAGGGATGCCCCCATTGGAAAATCTCTGGTACAGCTGCATCAGATGCCAGATGTGGGAATCGTGATAGCTTCCAGGGCAGCCAGCACACACATTCATAATTATGCCCTGGACACCGCACATGACCTGGCAGTTGATGGAGGGGAAGTCCTTGTGGTTGATGTAGACCCTTCCACACTCACCGGGTGGTGCTTTGATGTATATGTGCGTGCAATCTATAGCACCCACTACCTCAGGGTATTCTGCTATTTGGTGGAACAGTTGCATATTGCTGGCCAACACCTCACGGGTGTTGGAGAAATATACGTGCTCACTGACATGTGCTGACATGGCATCCAGGAACTGGTGAACCACCCTGGATGCTGATGCCTGTGAAATCCCAATCATATCCCCAGTTGGCCTTTGGAAGGTACCTGTAGCTAGTATTTTTAGGCCTACACATACCTTGGTATCCATTGGGATGGGTTCCCCTCTGTTAGTTCTGTGTGTGAGGCGTGACCGGCACAGCTCAACAATTTGCTGTAGGAGGTCCCTGTCCACCCTATAGCGCTCCACTATCTCCAACTCATGTAGCACCTGGTAGTTTACCCTGGGTCTGTACATTCTTCTCTTTCTCCTCACTGTAGGTTAGTAGACAGCATTCATTTCCTCACCACCCTCAGCCTCTTCCACAAGTTGTTGTATGATAGCTATTGCAGCCCCTATCATTTTGCTGTACTGAGTGTTAGTAGTTCCCCGCTTGTTTACACCAGTGGTGTAGAGTGTGGGAAAAAACAGAGGGGAAGGTGTTTGCATAGTTTATAGTAGTGTTCTGGGCTGGGCTGGTCTGCTGCCTGTGTAATTGGCTGATTCTGATACATTTCACCTGCCAGCTAAGCTAGTTCTCATTGATTACCTTCCTACTGCTGTTTTCCCTTCCCATTGCCTTCCTGTTTAAGCCCAGGGGTGCACCGCGCAAACACAGTGCTCAAATGTGCACACTGCTGCTATTTCCTGGTTTAACCTTTTTTTCTTCCTGTAAAACCTGGTGCATGGCGCGCACACTCGCTTAGGCTTTGTAAAGAGTGCTAAGCAGGTTTAGACACACCCCCCTAGCTTAGCTGTACTAAGCTAGGAGCAATCCCTAGCCACAGGGCTCTAATCCGCTTACAGTATGCCTGACACACACACACCCATGATGTCACCTAACTCCTAGGCTTGCACCAAGCTATTCCTACTCTTACACTGTTGGGACCTGACTCACATGCTGGGGGAAACTGGGATTCACTATCCTTCCCCTCATTTGCATAGGATTGCCTGCTAATGCATAGTTATATGTCTTATACTGAGCCTCTCCTCATAGCAACCACTACTCACTGGCCAGGTTGTCTTCTGCTTGCCATTGACTTGCATGGCAGAATAGTGATTTTAGTTAGACTGCTTATTTTAGGTTTATTTTATTATTTTCCCCCAATCTCATTTGTGCGCCGCTGCCCTATGCTTAAACAGCCATGATCAGCTAAAAAAAAAATGAAAGTTGATTTTTGTATTATTTTTTTGTTTGCAATGCCAATGGCCTTCTACTTGGCCATTGGCATGCTTACTACATGATATGCAGCTTTTATTTGAGGCTGTCACAGCTCCGTTTTGGATTTTGCAGAAATGAACTTGGTTACTAACCGAGTACATTTCTGCAGATAGCACTAGCCCTGCATGGACTGTTGCAAGCTTCCTGGATTGCAATATCACCCCATTTGCATAGATTTCTCCTGCAAATGGGGTGATTTGCATACCAGGGCTTAGTCCATGCACGATTAGTGCAGGAGCGCTCATGCAAGCTCCTGCAGGCTGTTCCTGGATCGCACAGCAGACATATTGCCTGCTTGAGCTCCTGCACTGATCTTGCACTCCGTGTAAGCTTTTGAGAATCCGTGGGAGTGTAATTTTCTTGACTGATTTTTGGTTAATAGATAATTTTTAGATTGATGTATTTTAAATGGTAGTGACTTTCTTATGTATTTATTTAGTTATTATGTCACCTTAAAACTAAGATGTCTTGTCATTGTTTGTTTTGACAGCATGTGACTTAGAAGCAAAATTTAAAAACCTTTTAGCATACTTGTCTTAGTATTCTGCTGAAGTATTATGTTACAGACAGAAGAAAGTGCTCAATTTCTTTTGGTGAATAAAACTTTGACTTTTACTTTGGATTTTCATTTTATTCAGTAGCTGGCTTCTGTTTATCGGGAAAGAGTTTACTGACAGTTGTTTTCTGAGTGAAATCTGACTACAAAAGAACAACAAAGTTGATCAGACGAATTCTAGTTGGTTGTCTTCAGCTGTTGACTTTGTTATACCAACTATGATATACCATATTCAGACAATGTAAAGGTCTTGCGTCTGAGAGCCTTGTTTTCTTTGATGACATACTGGAAAGTGGTGGACTCTAGAAGGTTTCTAGAGACAACTACATGGTCCTCTGTATATGCCTATACAATATATAACATCCCAGATTATTTTGTTTACATCCAGGACTGGATAGGCTAGGATCATGATTCTTTTGTTTACATCCATTACTGGATTGGCTAGGATCAATCTCCATGGGCTCC
>NC_056746.1:792498377-792520877 GCF_019279795.1 Protopterus annectens
ATAACTGCTGCATCAGTGGTGGAATGACCCGCCTATGGATGAAAGTAACTTACCCTGCTCATTTTAAACTGGCTTTACAGGACTACTATGTATTTGTGAGAAGTAAGTTTGATGCTTTACTGTGGCTACTGTGAGTTTGTGAGAAACAAATATGAAATACAGTACTGTGGTCATTATTATTTTTTACCACAGTCATAGACACAGTCAACCATATTGCTATAGTTGCTAGTTATAAGGCAGTCATGAGATAAAAATGAATTAATTTTTTGTCATGAATTAGGTTAAGTAGTCACTAGTCTAGCTTTGCAAAACTAGTTTGCACTTGTGTGAAGCAATTTGGAATACCTTACTGTGACCATTTTATCTCATTCAAATATGTGAGGTATACACAGGCAAAGTAGCTGTCACTGATGAGTATGGACATTGGTGGATTTTAATGCAGCAGTATGAATGGTCTTTACGGTTGAAATTTTCAGAAATGGGTACTTTTGTTACTGGTTAGTAAATTTTATTTTACTTCTTGCTGGGAAAATGTTCAAGAGTACAAACCTAAAATGCTCTCAAACAAATTCTGTTTCATTGCTATAAAATTATTAAGAGTATAAAGTTAAAACCCACGAAAACAAATTTACCTTTATTAAGAAATAAAGTATTAAACAATTAATATAATTTAAAGCAATCTGGTAAATCAGCATACATTTACATCTATCTGGAAGTTGATGTGCATATGTGCACTACCCTAAAAAAAGTTTGTGTGTGTGTGTGTGTGTGTGTGTGTGTGTGTGTGTGTGTGTGTGTGTGTGTGTGTGTGTGTGTGTGTGTGTGTGTGTGTGTGTGTGTGTGTGTGTGTGCGTGTGTGTGTGTGTGTATGTGTGTGTGTGTGTGTGTTTTGGGGGCATGATGTGAATACCTTGCAGGGGCTATGGTGCACTTAATCCATCACTGTTTGTGTATCATATACAACTGTATTTTACATTGCTACTATACATTAGTGATAATTATGTTCTACTGCTTTCTTCTCTATACTTTTAACAATGTTACCATACTGTTGTTTGGTAGTGATGCATATGTTCTTCTGCTTATTGCATTCTCAAACATGTAACAATGTTTATATGCAGATAATTCATTGGAGTTTTCTAACTGGGATTGGGTCATGGCTGAAATGTCCTCATACAAGTTCACTTATCCAGTTAAAATAAAATAAAATAAAATAAATACATATGTGCATGCATAAATATATACACACATATTTACACACATACTTATGTAGCCTGGGCCAGGGATAAGAGTCTGTGAAAGACCACTTAATTTACCTTATTAACAAATAAAACTAAAATAAAAATAAAGACCCTTAAGCAGTACTTCGGATGTATACTGAACAGATCAGGCCTTATTCAAGTTTACTTGACTAAACTCATTTTCTATTTGTAGCTAGCAGAGCTGGAAGATGGGGAGCACTAATTTTCATTAAAAAGTTGTAGCCAGCTGCTGAAATCAGAGGCAGTCAAATGTACAGAGTAATGGGAAACATATTTCTTTGTTTAGTGTGGTCATCGATTAACAACTAATTATAGTGCATGTAATTTGTTTTACATTCAGAATAATGCTACAGTAAACAAAAATCAACAGATTAATGATCCACTTATTCTCCTTAATAATACCTTGTGGTTTTGCAAGACTGGAACATCATTTTATTTCTTCAGTTCAGACTGAGATAATCAAACAGAGTTGTCATGATATTTTATATGCACTTATCTACTGTGCATATATTTGAATAAAAACAACATATTTTTCTAATTTTACATGTCAGATGTGGCATTGCAAAAGCTGCTATGATATCTACACTTTACTAAACAAAACATTTTGCTACAGTCTATATCCAGTTAAGGTAATTTTAAGGAAGCACTGAGATTATTAGCATACATACTGATTCAGCTAAAGACATTTCTAACATCTGAATTTAATACGTTTACTCAAATATTAGAACATTTAAGTATCAGGGATTAACAAATCATACGTATTGCCTACTTCTGTGCAGACTGTTAACACAGGATATACTGATACCACATGCATAAACACAATGAGTGGAATGCGTGTGTGTGTGTGTGTGTGTGTGTGTGTGTGTGTGTGTGTGTGTGTGTGTGTGTGTGTGTGTGTGTGTGTGTGTGTGTGTGTGTGTGTGTGTGCATGAGAGAGAGAGAGAGACAGACCTATGCTTTATACTGTAGTGAGTAAACTCTTTCAGTACTGAGCAGCGGTGGGGGGGGGGGTGTTAAATAATGATTTGCTGAGTTTGTTATGGAAGGCTAGCATTACACCTTCTGATAAAATACACATTTTTTTATTAATTTGCTAACCATATCAATTCGCTAGTTTTTCATTTATTGGACAACATGGGGCACTCTCTGGTTGATTAATTTACTCAGTCATGCAACTGGTAGATTGGTAGAGACTATGGGAATGAAACATAAGGTCATATTATGTAGTGTATTAGTATTATATGGGTTTAATACCCTCTGCTGTGGTATAAAATCTCAATGCAGACAGAAATGGAGGTACTAGAAACCTGCATATACTTTGATTATTAAGTATGATTTGGGCAGCAAAACCTACTCAGATTCAGAATCACTGCCTGTTATACATGCCTGTATTAATGTTATTGTGTGCTATACATCCCTGTGTAAATATGATTGCCTGTTATACATGCCTGCATTAATCTGATTGCTTGTTATACATGCCTGTATTAATGTGATTGTGTGTTATACATGCCTGCATTAATCTGATTGCCTGTTATGCATGCCTGTATTAATGTGATGCGTCAGCTGGTAATACAAATTAAACAGCAGGCCAGGATCCCTAATGAGAAAACTCTTCATAAACTTCAGGCTATTCCCCAACCCTACTCTGTACATTGCCGATACTGTATTTTAGTGGAGAGATTTTGCTGATCCTCTCTACTCCCAAACTGTGAGACAGTCTGCAGCAATGTAATGTTTGGGCTCTTATTACACAGCTTTTAGAATGATATCGTGTGGACAGCACATAGTGCACTTGCACCATGAGACCAGCCCCAGCTTTTTTATTTTTGTTTGTTAACTTGGTAAGAGAGCTCATCTTCTGAGACCACCTCTCAGCATTAGTTCAGGCCATGAAAAGCATGGGTGAATGTGATATATGTGATCAGTTTAGAGTTGCCAGTAAACCAAACAGTGTTTTGAGGTAGGAGTGGCTAACTAGGGTAGGCTGAAAAAAAATTACAGAGAAAAGGTGAATATGTAAACTCTACACCAAGAGTAATTTAGAGTTAGGAGTGAGTCAGCAGCAAAAAGCTCTAAGACAGAAACCTTAGCTGTCAAAGTGCTTTAACATTTCATGCACTAATCTTAATAAAAATGAATAACACAACCATTCATAGCCCCATTACTGGTTATTATTAACATAGTAACAGTTCTGGCAATCCGTGTGTGTGTGTGTGTGTGTGTGTGTGTGTGTGTGTGTGTGTGTGTGTGTGTGTGTGTGTGTGTGTGTGTGTGTGTGTGTGTGTGTGTGTGTGCGTGTGTGTGTGCGTGTGTGTGTGTGTTTTAATCCCATGAGTGGGCTGGCCTCCATTGCCCCACATCCATGTTGGGTGAAACAGCTTCATCTCCACCCCCCCCCCCCCGGGCTTACTGCAACAGTGTCTGAGCCAGTCATTGATCCTAAGGGCATCCTGGGGGCTAGGCCATCTCTGCTTCAGTTCTGGAGGGGGAATTTTTTTATTTATATGCGTTATCAATTCCCTGCCCTGACTGCTATGCTTGTTGGCTAAATTTGAAGGCAACTCTCCTCTTTGAACCATGACTCCCATAATGGAGCATCATTAGTGAACTCCTCCCTCCCAGGAAGGGCATGCCCATGCCTTCTTTCTGCCCAGCTGCTAATTGAAACCCAGGTCAACTGGGCCATAGTGAGGGCTTAATCCCTCTATGCCACCAGAGTGGCAATCTTTTTGTGTGTTTATTAATTATTACATTGATATATAACCAAAACAAAATACCAAGCAGGTTGCATACATCAGAATGTCACCTGCACATACATCATCAATATCATTAACAACATTTTTCCATGCGGTCAGGGTGTCACATCAACATTAGTCAATGTGACCAAATCACATAGAGCTAACATTTGCAATGCCAAGTGGTTAGCCCTGATGTGGGCATGCAGAAAATATAATTGTTCTTGGATACAAAGTTTGACAATAGTGACATAATGTACCAAGCTAAAGAAAACCCAAGAACTATGCCAGCTAAATCATCAGATTCAACTTTTGAGGTCCAGTATTGACATCTTGTACAAAAACAAATTGCATACTAAACACTGTTCATTAGTCTTTCTCTAGAAGATACCATTAGCGAAGTTAATCTTACCTGCATATATGCTTAAATATTTGACCTTGCTGGATAACATGCACTGTTATATAACAACTCATATAGTATAATATCTTTTGCTGGCTTCATACATGTGTTCATCCTCTTTTGGACTTGTATCTTGGTTACTGTTATTGTATCTCTTCATTATCTCATAATGCAACTAAATCCATGCCAAAATATCCTTGAGATCTTGAAAAGTGAAAGTATCCTTATTTCCCAATACTTAGTCTTGCTGAAAATAAAAATTGCGTGAAATCCATGTATTCCAAACCATAATTATCCTTCCATCTTTGTTTTGTAATAATTTCGAAATATGGTACAATTGTCATTATCTACAAAACATGTCTCCTTTTCCATGCAAGATTCAAAATAAGGGGCAGGATTCATGATGGCTTGCACGGAGTCTAAGAGTCGTGTAAGACTCCATGCAGCCATCGCAATCAAGGAACAGCCCGAAATCCCATGTAAGATACCAGCTAAAACATCTCTTACACGGCCAGGGCGTGGATATGCTAATTACCTCACTTGCAGCCGAAAGGCATGCAAATGAGGTAGATTAGTGATCCACGAAGCTGAAACCAGCCCGTGTAAGAGTCGTGTTAGGTGCAGAAATGTACTCAGTTGACAACTGAATATGTTACTGCAAATAACACAATGGAGCCATGACAGCTCCAAATAAAGTGTGCATATGTAGCAGGCAGCATGCCAATGGCCAAATATGTGGCCATTGGCACGGTAACCCGATGCAAAAATGAAATAAAATATTTTTTTTTCGGCGATCGGCGATGTTTAAACGCAGTGCAGCCCCACGCAAACAGGCTGCGCTAAATAAGACATAAAAATAAAGGTTTGAAACCCACAAATGTGGGTTTTATGTAATGCATGGATTTGCAATGCAGGGACTAGCAGACCGAAAACAACATGGCCACCGTCTAGTGGTTGCTAAGGGGGGAAGCTGAGTGTAAGACATGTAACTAAGCATTAGTAGGCAATCCTATGTAAATGAGTGGTAGGATAGTGAATCACACTGTCACATAGCAAATGAGCACATTCCGTGTAGTGTAAGAGTTAGATAAGGGGGAGTAACAGAGTAGGAGATAGGTGACATCACAGGGGGGAATGTCAGGAAGAATCAAGCTCATTGGAGCAAAGTGGTATGTGAAAGATGTCAATCACACAGCATAAAAAGAGGAGTGTCAACAGATAATCATGGGAAAGTCAGGAAATGGAAGGTGTACACTATGGCCAACACCAAAGTTTCTTGCTGTGCATGCATGCACACGTGTGCGTGCTGGGAGGCGCGAGTAAGACAGAGTGCGCACGTGTAAGGCAGAGTAAGCATGTAGGAGCCTGTGTAAAGATCTGTAAACCTGTTTGCTCTGGTGTGCGCACGTTTTAACCCGAATAAGCAGATTCTAGTCCGTGTAAGCATGTGTGCACGTGTGGTAGCCACTGTGAGCGTGTTTTTGCTGGTATGCGCGCTGCTCCCCCCTGAGGAAACAGAGAGGAAAAAGGAAGCAGAAGAAATAGTAGGAAGCTAGCAGGGAATACTGGTAGAGCTAGCAGGTGAAAACAATTAGAAGCAGGCATTTACACAGGCAGAAGACTAGCCCAGCCCAGCACTTAAAACACTGCAAACAGCATTGCAGTATGTTTCTCTCAAGAGACACTGCAAGACAGGAGTAAGCTACTAGAAGTGAAAACTGAAAAAGCTGCACTCAGACCAAACATGCTAGGGGCTGCCATAGCTGTTATAAGGAGACATAGGACACTTGCTGAGGGTGGTGACAATGCAAATGCTGCCAGACAACCCACAGTGAGGAGATGGAGAAGAGTGTACAGGCCCAGGGTCACCTACCAGGGGTTACATGAGCTGGAGATAGTGGAGTGCTATAGAGTGGACAGAGACCTCCTGCAGCAAATTGTTGAGCTGTGCAGGCCATGCCTCACACACAGAACCAACAGAGGGGAACCCATCCCAGTGGAAACCAAGGTATGTGTTGGCCTAAGAATACTAGCAACAGGTACCTTCCAGATACCAACTGGTGATATGATGGGGATATCACAGGCATCAGCCTCCAGGGTACTGCACCAGTTCCTGGATGCCATGTCAGCACATGTCGGTGAGCATGTATATTTCCCCAATTCCCGTGAGGTATTGGCCAGCAATATGCGTCTCTTCCATCAAATAGTGGAATACCCTGAGGTAGTGGGTGCAATAGACTGCACGCACATATGCATCAAAGCACCAGCCGGTGAGCGGGGTAGAGCCTACATTAACCACAAGGGCTTCTCCTCCATCAACTGCCAGGTCATGTGTGATGCCCAGGGCATAATAATGAATGTGTGTGCTGGCTGCCCTGGGAGCTACCATGATTCACATATAAGGCATCTGACGCAGCTGTACCAGACATTTGCCAATGGGGACATCCCACATGGTCACCTAGTGGGGGATGCTGGATATGCACTGGAGCCGTGGCTGATGACACCCATCACAAACGCACACACACCTGAACAAGAACGCCATAATGAGGCACACGCACAAACACATAATGTAATAGAGTGTGTGTTTGGGCTACTCAAGTCACGGTTCTGGTGCCTGGACACATCTGGTGGAGCCTTGCAGTACTCACCAACTACATGTACCCAAATTGTCATGGTATGTGCTATGCTACATAATATTATTCTGTGAAAACAGCTACAGCAGGACCAGCATAGGGCCGGGACAAACAGCCCCCCACCATTGTCAAGGCCATCACAGGCAGAGCATGACTCAGAGGAGGAACAACCTGAGCCTGCCCCAGTAGGCAGAAGGAAGTGTGCCCAGTATGCCCTGGCCTTGGCAAAGAGGCAACACATAGCACATACACTGGCTCAGTAGGAACCCTGGGAATGATACCCCTCTCTGACTCACTCATATAGTAACAGGGATGCCTAACATGACACAACCTGCTCTCAAACATGTACAGGGAGTGTAGTATGTGCATCCGACAGAGGCAGCCCTGCAGCACCACCTGAAGCATGATTGCCATGTGTTAAGCAATGTAACACCATCTAGTATATGCAAACATGAAGACCCTGCCTAACATCTCACCCTCACCAAGCATGATGCCACACTATGAAGACAAGAAGATCAAGTACAATAATTGGCTGAAGTCTTGCTGTTAGCAAGGGGGAACAAATGGCTGACAGCCTGGGATGACATGCTGAGCAAGACATGATGTCCCACCTGCTAGGGATGGCACGCACCCAGCACACCTGGCTGTGTGGATACTGGCAAAGGCTGTTGTCACCCCCACTGTGCCTTGAATAGGTAAGGCTGGAAACACAAACCCACCACCATAGGTAGCACAAGGGATAACAACCTGGATGTAATGCTACCCAATGCCAGAAGTCGAACCTGCAAGGTGCATGCAGACCAAACCCACCACAGCATGGAGAATGGTAATATCTGTTCTGTAACAGAAACCTGGGTCAAGGCCCAGAAGAGCACCCTAATACTACCAGGTTATGCCTCATACCATGCTCTACAGCTCCAAAACATGGAACACACTACAATAGGAGTGTGGCTATCGGTAGTTGTCAAGGATAACCACAACCCCAGGTTGGTACCACATCAAGAAGCAGCATGAACTATCCATGGGCAAGTAACTGTGGCTCAAACTGCGTCCCTGTTTGCAGCCTAAAACAGACCACACTCACAAACCCAGGAACCCCAGCCAGCCTTCCTGAAGACACTGCAGAGTATGAATGTCTCAACAAATGCCAAACAAGGCACACAGAAAGTATGACATAGGTGGCAATCCATTATGTATGGAAGAAGTAATCAGGGACCTAGGGACACAAGTGGACGGTAACCCGTCATGTGACACTCACATTGCCAAGGTGGCCAGGAAGACCTGCTATATTGCCCACCTTAATATAAAAGGATGCACATGTAGATCAAGAGAGGTCACTGTGCCCCCATACTCTTCCCTTATCAGGTCCATACGTGACAACAATGCCCCAGATCGGATGTACCTTACCTTACACCTGCAGCAGTTAGAAAGACCCCAAATGTACCTCATCAACAGGATAAAGGGTCCAAACATTTGACACGCTGCAGCCTGGCTGAAGAAACCACAGCCCAATTCACAAGCATGCTGCCCAGTCAGAGGCGATGTATGCCTGATGTACAAGGCCATGTCCAATCCAGAATGAATGGACATGCTCCACTGCAGAAACCCCAAATCCAGCAGAGACACCACAGTGAGATATCTGAACCTCCACACATAGATAAATAGGATGTGCTAGAGGGACAGATCCATAACCCAGAGGCTCCTTACACTCTGGAACAGAATCCCAGTCCATGATAGGCTGAGCTCCACACTCATACTCAACAAGAGAAATCTGGTGAAGTGCATGGGAGATAGTAGGTGTACACTGGGGGCCATCCCTGTGTCACATCTAGTAAAGTAAACCCTACATGGGAATAATATGCACATTGCAAGGGGTGTCCAAACTCTCACACAGTCTGTCCATGCTCAAACAAGGCCAGGGCAGATAGCCTAGTATGAACCAATGAACCTATGACGATACAAATTGTGCAGGACACAAAGGATTATCACACAGCTGTCCTACCTGATGGTAGGAACCATGGTGATAATCCACAGATATGCTCTGCAGTACTCTAATATCACAAACAATACACCAAACCCACACACATTGCCAACATCCTACCTAACAGATTCTTTGCAAACTCCCCACCAGCACCTAACTACCAAATATCTATCCCAGCAGAGTGTTGGTCCCCTGACATTGCAGATGCTGAGGTAACAGCCAGCATCTACAAAGCATACCACACAGCATCAATGGTACCAGATGGTGTCCTGGGTTGTGTCCAACAAGTACTGTAAGAAGAATGGAACACCAAATAGCACTACTGCACACTATCAGTCTTACCACAGGATATGTACCCAAAGAGCAGTGTACAGCAACAGTGGCCCCTCACCACAAAGGTGGTGCCTGAATGGATACTGCACACTATCACCCCTCAACCCTGACTATCTAGGTTGGCAAAGTAATGGAGAGGATGATCATGGATCCCAGGAATAACGAGATTGGGTACCTACAGACATTGGACCCTACCCAGTGTGGCTGTCATAGGGCAGATCCTGCCCCTTACACATGTCTGACTCATGTGAAACATGCACCAAGGCCATTGATGTGGGGAATGTGGATCACACAGCCTATCTGGACCTTGCTAAACCCTTCCATACAATATCTTAGTTGGTCAGTACAGATAAGCTCACCAGCCTAAGTATAAACCCCTATCCAAGTAGATGGGTTGCAAACCAGCTCAAGGACAGAACTGACCTGGTCAGATATGCTGCAGCCATGTCAGACTGCAAACCAGGTACAACTGGCATCCCACAAGGCATGGTCCTGGGACCTCTCTTGTATGCTATATATGTCACATAGGTACAGGCCAACATGGAAGGACTCTTGTCTGAACAGGTTCGCAGAGGACTACAAACTTCCCACCATATTGGACCCTACAGCTGACACAAGCAACCTACAAAAGGCACACATAGAAACAGACAAGTGGTGCCACAGCCATGTCAACAAGCTAAATGCAAAATAGTGTATAGTCATCCCCTGTGTAAACACAGTACATGGCCAGAAATTACCACATAGGTGTTAACCCAGTAAGTACATCAGGAGCAATAAGAGACCTGGGGACACAAGATGATAGATATCCTGCATGTGACAACCATGTGTCTGTAGTGGGTTCAGAAACATACCATATACCCACCTAATCATGAAAGTAAGCACAGCTAGGTCAGGGTAGGTCAATGTGCCTCTCCAGTCATCCATCAGCAGCCTCACAATTGTGTACAATGTTGCTGCAGGGATGTACCTTAGCAGACACCTGCATCAACTGGAAAGACCCCACAAATACCCCACCAGGAGGATTGCAGAGCTGTAACAGATGCCATGTGTCACCTGATTAAACAAACTGCAGCTCCACACAGTGCCATACCGCCAGGCTGGAGATGAACTGTGCCTGATGTATAAAGCCATGACCAAGCTGGTATCAATGGACATTTGGCACCATGTAAAATCTGAATGCTGGTGACCTATGCAGCTGACAGGCCTGAACCCCAGCACAGACATAAACAGGACATGCTGTACTGATTGGTCCTTAACCCAGAAGCTCACTCCACTCACGACTAAACTCCCAGTACAGGTTATCCAGGGAGTCCCTCATTGACTGTCATCCAGAGGAATCATGATGACTGGATGGGAGATGGTAAGTGTACCCTGGATATCACCTGTATGTCACGGGTAGACAGAGGCACAGCACACTAACCTTGACATATGTCATGGCAAACACCAGTAAATGTGTGTTGAAGGACAAACACTCTCTGACTAGCATTACAAATGGACTAGGGCACATGGCCATTGTTTGTCACTGTCCACACAAGTTGTGGAATACATTAACAATGTCAGACAATCATGTACAATGCTGTCCATATCTGAACAAAATGCAACATGGTCATATCTGCACAACTGGCCCTCAACCAGTCTGGTGTGCTCACTATAAATATTACAAGCAGTGATAGGACTGAAACTGATGATACTGTCCACCACAGTGAAAGTACTGCACCAGTACACTATACAACAATACACTGTTTGGTCAGTAGGAAAGGATGTTGACAACTGTATGCAAACTATCCCATGGCGACTCTGCAGGCACAGCATAATGCCTGTTAGGTTCAGACACAAAGAAGTTGGGCAGTAAGAACACAATCTGATGTCCAACACTCAACTGTACATGTGAAATATAGATGACGTCCACACACAAACACAAATGTGGTGGACCACAGATCCCAACATAAGGAAAGTTCACACTGGGCATGCTCGCACACTTAGATAAATGAGACGTGTCAGTCAAGAAGCCATAGAAACTGTGAACTGGGCATGCTCACACACATAGGCCATGTCACAGTTCAGCAGTTGCACACACATATCTGGCATTTGTATGTGTTAACACAGGAACCTCCCACAATACAGAAATCTGCCCAGTGCACACAGTGAAATTACAACAGAGACATAAGTAAAGTACTGGATCCCACTCATATGCAAACATCTTCCACAGTACACAAGTTGTTCATAGAGATAGGGAAAGCTATGGCAATAAAGACCCACAAACAGTATATGAGCAACAGATACTTGCATCTGACAGGTAAACATATGGCTGTAGAGTGCAATACTAGGCTATTGTCCCTAGGGAATACAGAAGGCTATCCGCAGTGTATTTGGCATCTGCCTCCGCAGTACAGTAGGCCACTGTGCCTGTGCAAAGTTAATGCATAGATACGCTCTCCCCTGTACTGATGGATAGTAACAGATGTACATACCTCTTCATACATAATGATGTCAGCACACTATACATATGTCAGGAGCACAAATGATACCCAGTAATTTGAATAGCGCGCTCTGCTACTGTGTCTCTCACAAGTGTCATAACATAGGTAGGGGTTTGAATCCTGCAAGTGCTCAGTGTGTGTGTGGTGGAGTAGTGTGTGTGTGTGCAATTCCACGTGTAAGAGAAATGTTCCTTTTGACAACTAGTACAACACAACACATGCTGCATATTCCACTGTCTAAACACTGATGATGTCAGCACCCTATAAGTACAGCAGGAGAAAGTAAGCCTCCCAGTAATGCATATAGCGCGCTCTGCTACTGCGTCGCTCACAAGTGTCATAACATACTTAGATAGGGGTTTGAATCCTGCAAGTGCTCAGTGTGTGTGTGACTGTGTGGGGGGAAGTAGTGTGTGTGTGCAATTCTATGTATAAGAAAAATGTTCCTTTTGGCAACTATTACAACATAACACATGCTGCATATTCCACTGTCTAAACACTGAAGATGTCAGCACCCTATAAGTACAACAGGAGGAAGCAAGCCTCCCAGTAATACAAATAGCACACTCTGCTACTGCGTCTCTCACAAGTGACATAACATAGTTAGGTAGGGGTTTATATCCTACAAACGCCATGTGTGTTCTTGTCACACAGTTTGTCCATGTGTGTGGGGTGTTGTTCCCAATATTGCACGACATACATTATATCAGTAATGTCAATGCACACATGATGTATGTGTGTGCCACCTACACATATGTACCTGTGAACTGCAATAGTTCCCATGTCCGAAGCCTGCCTCATGTGAATACATGGAATATGCATTAGACAACTGTATGACTGTGGTGTTCTGTGCAGGGGCTGCATGTGGTATGTGAATCCCCCCTGTTCTGGTTTGGTGCATATGTAGGGGACGACAAGCAAGGTATGAGGTATGACATGGCAGTGATGGTGTGCACCTGGGAGCCTTGTACCAGGAGTCTGTTACTGCATGGATATTGCTGTACCCCATGCTAAGGGCAGTTTCCACTGCATGCATCTTGAGGTTTACACTGCTGCTGTTGAGAAGCATTACTATTAGTGTCCTATCCCGTGTGATACCTGTGTAGGTGGCTATGTAATGTCAGCCTTGCATACAAAGGCACTATGTGTGTGTAGCAACAGCCTCTGCCAATATACAACGGCCCATGGGTGACAGGTGCAAGCTGTCCCTAGCAAAGCAATGTGGCTTGTCCAGCATGTAATCCCACGCTGACAGGCATTGGATTCCCTTTAAATGTCACCGAAACATACGGTAATTGTAGAAACTGATCATCCTGTCTACATATTGTGGCAGCATTCTTGGTGAGGGTAAGATGCTACTCAAGGTCAGGGTCATACCAGCCTGTGCCACAAGCTCAGAGAGCCCCTCTATGTCCCCTAACATGTAGTCCAGGGAGGTGCGTCACAGGTCATACACACTGGCACAGACAATGACTGAGTCATATTTCTACATGCCTTGGAGTGACCTGTATGCTTGTGTTATGTGGTGGATCATAGAGCCTGATGGGCATCTCAGCGTGACCTTCACCTTGTTCAGCCTGGTGAGCAGGACCTCAGTATACCTGACGATAGAGGTACCTCATACGACTGTAGCAGGTGTGTTGTCAAGCCGTATGGCCTGTGACTGTTTGGCACACAGGCTTTGTGAGCTATGTGTTGCACGTGCTCTGCTCTGGCTTAACATTTGCTTGTGTGTCTGCTTTGCAGGTGTCAGCTGCTCAGGCAGGATGCTATTCTCAGAGTCCAAGAATGTACCTGTGTGTTTCTGTGTTTGGATTGCGGTCGTGGCAGGTCTATGTGAGACTGGTACTGTATTCACTGTAGTATCCCACTCCACCTGACAGGGTATGCCAGTACTGAATTAAGAGAGCTTAGCCCCCAGTTTGGCTATGTGGTTGCATCTTTTACATTTGTTGTAAGTGTATGGGAAGGGGAGAGGGGTGTCTGTGTACATGAGGCAGCTGTAACATTGCCACATGACTCACAGATTCATCAGCTGGACCAGAGAGTAGATTGACAGGTGACCTTTGCACATGCTACTATAGCATTGTGAATCCCATACTAAGTAACGCCACATAGGGCCAATGGGGAACAAGGTACTCAAGGTGAGTATGTGAGGGTGTAGTGCTCCTGATTTGTTTGTGCTGGCATATATGAATGCTGTCTTGAGCAAATGCGAGGTAAGTCATATGCAATGTGTTACAGGCAACCTACATGCAAACAGGACAAACAGTGACGTTCTGTCAAGTGAGACATGGACATCAGTACAGTAAGCAATACAGATGTCACTAGGGATCCACAGAGGCACTGTAAATCTGCACTGCAGGTAGAATCAGTGTTTCAGGAACATAACAAGCAAACATGCATACAAACAAAGCTACATTCAGCAGGCCTGTATGTAGACTATGCTACAACAAACAAGGTGTACGACTTCCAGTAGGTAACAGTGCATATACGCAGGCACTATAAGCCTGTACCCAGACATTCACAGGTCAGACAGACTGGGTCCAGCCCCACCCCCCCAAAAGTGTATAGACCATGTACCTTCGTAATGTTGAATAACTGGCCTGATACCCAAGTGCTCATACCTGTAATAATACACATTTCAAATAACAGACACTGAGCCCTCACTCAGCAGTTCCAGACTTAGTATGATGTATGCTACCTGTCCTGGCACCACAGTATCTTTGACATGTATGGAGACTCTCCCTCCTGTCATAGTTAGTTCTGTGTTTTGGTGCTGTCATGCATGGTATGAGGTGTGACCTTGTAGTGCTAGTGTGCTCTTGTGAGTCTTGGACCTGTTGTGTATTACTGCACAGAAATCAACATCCTCAAACATCCTCATTGCAGAGTCAAGTGTGGACAGCATGCAACTCGCAGCTGACATGACCATCATTGAGTATCAATATGTACATTTTCCTATCCCCTGTGCTACCTATGTAGGTGTCCATCTCTTGACAGCCTCACCACCAGTATGCAAAGATGTTCAGACAGTACACTATGGTAATTACTATGGGTGTACAAAACAATACAATGACATTCATACTGTAACTGCATCAGGCATGCTGGGATATACTCACAATGATATCATTACACTGTACTGTTGTCAACATTATACTATTACAACACTTCTATGTAGTCACCCTGTGCATCAGCACCATGTTAACCTGTTCCTGCACCAATGTTACAGATTGCAGGAGGTGGCACAGTTTCATGATATCCACAGGGTGCGTACTTGGTATGCCTGAGTCTGCCACTGATACAACCAATTGACATGTTTGTGTGTGTGTGTTGGTGAGGGACAGCAGTACAAGATGAGGCAATGTTGATGCAGTGTGTGCGTGTATGCGGTAGCCCTAGGTGTTATCAATTTGCATGTGTGTATGCATGCACACAGTCCCACCTCATGGCTGCCATATACAGGTGTTTGTGGACAGCCACTGACTGTACCTGCCAGGTCATACAGATCACTGTCTGTGGCCACGGACACTGTACCTGTGCCTGGCAGGGGTGCTACAGACTGTATCAGGTACTAAGCCAGACTGGGTACTGTCATCAGAAGCAGGTGGTTGGTGACTGGAGACAGGTCCCTGTTGGGACTATCCAGAGCCATGTGCACGTGGTCTCCTGGGGCGGTCTGATGACAGCACAGACCCAGCATTGCTGGGGCTGCTGCTGGCACTATGTGTGCAGCTGCGGGCCTGTTGTCGTCCATGATGGCTGCCAGCTGCTGCTGTTGCTGGCATACGGCCACGTCGATGCCTCAACCGTCCACCATTGCCCTGGCTCATGGACATGTAGTTGTGGAACAGATCTAATGTGTCCCCACAACGTCTGTCAATGACCTTGGTGAAGTTACGGATGGCAGCTGCAACATCACGCATACTGTCACTCATAGCTGTGACACATGCTCTCAGCTCCCTCAGACCCTGTCTGGTGTACCGTTCCATACGTGACTGTGCCTGCATTACAGCCCAAAACATAGCTGAGGTTGAAAGACCTCTGTGGGCATGTCTGACAGGGGCGGTACACCCACGGATGCTCCCACGAGAACCCCTGGACATCTGCCTGTGTGGTACCATGTCAGGAACCTGGTCATGGCTGCTGTGTGGGGATGCATGTGCCACCGATACCACATTACCCTGGTCAATGCCCACTGTATCCTGTCCATCACCTAGGGACATTGGTGACAAAGGATGTATTGGCAGGATGACTGTGCGCATTGATGGGGTCGACAGCTGTGTACTGTCAATTGGCTGACCAATGACAGACCCTAGCACACCTCCCTGTGCCATTACACAGGTATCATCATTATCACTATCCACAGCAGCTGATTCAGGTTCCCTGCTGCACAACACCAGAGCAGCACCAGAACCTGTGGGAGTAAGACAGGAAACACAGTTTACAATGTGTACACAGTGTCACCACTGATCCACACATGCACACATGCACACATGCACACATGCGCACATGCGCACATGCACACATGCACACATGGGCACATGCACACATGGGCACATGCACACATGGGCAGATGGGCACATGCACACATGCACACATGCACACTCCTCAGTATATGAGATATCAACACACAGATACAAACACACCTGCAATCAAACACATAGCACTACTGCTTCAGCCTATTATTACTATTAGTATCAAGAGTATTGAAGGTAATGTTATTACACACTCAGCAGCATGGATAGGCTGCCTTGCTGCTACAGCAGAGGGACCTGCAGAAATGAGACATTTGTTGTCAGTGGGCACAACTGTGCCATTGATACTGTGAGTATGATACAGTTCAGTAGTGCAACAGTTAGCTTCCACAGGTCTACTGCTGATATTGAGAATATCACTCTTGCACAATAATTACCAATATTACAGCTACAAACCGAGGACACACCTCACACATGCATAACCTAACAGTGTACAGAACGGTCAACTATACACATGGCATGTTACCTGCATGCTCCGTGTCCTGCTGCTGGGTGGCTCCAGCCTCCATTATTACACATGTATGCTGCTGCTGTTGCTGTTGGGCTGGAGCCACAACACTTAGGAGTAGTCCCTCCAGTCTGGTGAGGGGGGGGTGTCTAGCCACCCCACCACCTGTGGCAAGCTGCTGCCTGTGGATATCCGACACACGCTGACAGACATTTCTAATTAAATCACTGCAGTGATGGCGTACCTGCTCATATGTCCAGTTATGTGTGCCTATGTCATTTACCCAACGGACCAGGTCTTGCCACAGTGCAGCCCTCTCCTGCTGGTTCTGGCTGATGCGGGGAAAAAAGTATTGCGAAATCCCACACCAGGCTCTGGTGTATTTCTTCCTCCTCTGCAGCGGAGTACACAGGGTTTCGCTGGTGAACCATAGCCCTGAAAAGGAGAAGGAAAATATGTCAGCAATATCTGTCAGCAAACTATGGCACACATAATACACATAATACTAGACTGTAGTGATATAACTTAACCACCATATATAGCATCTGTCTGTCTATTGGGGGATATACATGTAAATGACCAGATATCAGTGCTCATCCGACAACTGTGTGACAGTACTTGGCACACTCCATACGACAGACTAGTATACTGCAGCAGTCAGCACACTGGTTCAGGTCCAATGAACAACCTCACACTGGGAGTTTGTATCAAGGTACTGTATGGGGAACATTATCAACCCATGCACTGCATGCATTGCACGTTACATATTTCACTGGTAATGCACACTACTCTTACTTGCCATAACCCTACCTACACCACAGTGACATACAGGATAACACAGCACAACATATGGCAATGTAGTATGTGTTGATCACAATACCTCACACATCTGTCTCTGGCCTCACACCAAGGACACACACTACCATGACAGACAGACAGTCATGGTGAGCAATCACACCAGTACATAACATGCACCCAGTCACTGGCACACTCATTCCACCTCACATATTTGGCTTGCAATGTGTTCATGGGTGTGCATTGTGTCTTAGGTAGGTAGGATGCTTTTGGCCCTGGGCCTACAGCAGCATACTGTTATGCTACCCTGCCCCTTGTGACACGTGTATTATGATCATACCTGCTCCTTACAAACAGTTACACAGGGTGACTCATATGGCATATTACCTATCTGCATAACATTCAGCAGGGGTGTGTCTGACATCTACTCATGGGGAGCCTTGCTTCTAAATTCTGTGTGGTTTACTCCAGGGTATGTCGTATCTGTGGGTAGGGACCTGTACCTCCACCATGTGCTCTATACTGCAGTGACAAGGATGACAGACATAGGTGATTTGTGTTGTGGATGTTGGAGGTGTTACCATGGTTGTTGGACAACTGTCATGGGTGTGACCGAACTATGCATATCCAGCAGTGGTAACCTCTATGTAGGTAGTCTGTGTGTGCTCTGTGGTCTTGTCAGTCACTCTGCATAGGTAATGTGTTTGAGTGCATTGACACAGTTACTTGCGTATGTCTGTGTCCTTCTCCATATCTGTAGCTGTCATGGGAGGTACATACCGTGTAGGACATTGTGGGGTGTAGAGGGGTACAGTGACCTACATGTCCATAGCTGACACACCATGTCCGCTGACACATTCCATGTACAGGTATTATAGGACTAGTGTGCCACTGTGTATATCAATGGGGAGCCTATTGTACACTTGTTGCCCCTGTTCCCCCCTGACACATGCAGTGGTAGTGGCAGGCATGCACATATGTGGTGGTTGCTGGTGTCAGTGTTTTGGAATGGGGTATGGTACTCCAGTATCCACACTGGTGTTCACTCCATGCCTTTGTCACCAGGCACCTGTTGCAATACATCTGCATATGTATTATATAGATATATACATATAGATGTGGGGAGAGAGGGGGAGAGAGAGAGAGAGAGAGAGACAGAGGAAGAGGGAGAGTGAGAGGGGGTGTGACAGAGAGAGAGAGATAGTACTATACAGACATATCTGTTGTCAGTCAGATCTGTCTGTATATGTATATGTATCTACATATATCTTTATATGTATGTGTGTATTACATATATCTGTACGTACATATTCTATCAATCTCGATGTCTGTGCAGTAAGTGAAACCTGGTTCAAGGCTCCTGAGAGCACACCAGCGGTACCAGGCTATACCTCGTATCATGCTTTTTGGCCCCAAAACTCGGGCCAAAATAAAAAGGGAGAGGGAGTGTCCATATTCATGAAGGACACCTACACCTCCAGGTTAGTGGCAACACATGAAGCATCAGAGATCATCCAGGTGCAAATAACCGTAGGCAAACCTGCTATACAACTGGTAGCATGTTACAGACCACACTCCCAATCTCAGGAACCACAGTCAGCCTTCCCGAAGACATTGGAGGATATGAATGTCCCACCACACACCATCATATTGGGAGACTTCAACTACCCTAACATACACTGGGTGCATTATTATAGCCCAAACACCCTAGCCCAAAGGTTCCCGGAATTCACTAAGTCAAATGCAATGGAACAGCTAGTCACCTCTCCCACAAGGGGAGATAATATACTAGACCTGATCATCACAAACATGGGGACAATGTGCTACACACCGGAAGTATACCCCTCACTGGTCACATCTGACCACATACTAATCACCCCGGATATACATATCCCACCTCCCCCACAACACAAAGGACTACAGTGAGAAACCTCTCAAATGCTGACTTTACACTTCTTAAAACCGAGTTTGTGTCCTTTAAGCCCACTGGGCCAGTGGAAACCACATCCCACAATGCAGACTCCTTCACAAATGCTTTCTATGGACATCTCCAAGAATGCATGGATCATGCAATCCCAAATAAAACCAAGACCCTCTCCACCAAGGGCAGGCGTCCTGTCTGGTGGACCCCAGCCATGAACAAATTGTATAACAAAAGAAGGTAGCTACTGCACGACAGAGCAGAATTCCATAAAGATAAGGCATCTCTGATCAGCACTAGTAGAAAGCTACGTTCTCTCATACAAACATGCAAGGCCAACATTGAGAGGAAAATCACTATGGACACTACAGATAACCACAAGGCCTTCTTCTGCTATGTTAGACACCTGGGTGGAAACCCTCAGATATGTTCAGAGTTAGTTGGCAGTGACAAAACCTACACTGAACACACAGATATTGCCAACATTCTGGCAGACAGTTTCAGTGCAGATTTCTCCCCTCCCTCACCCCCAAATGAGGAATTACTTATCCCAGATGAATGTAACCTCCCTGTCATCTCAGATGTCCAGCTGAGAACCGCCCTCAGCAAAGCTATAAACACAGCATCAATGGGACCTGACGGTATCGCAGGTTGCGTGCTATGTGAACTCCAAGAGGAGCTAAACCCGCACATAAAATGCTATTTAACTGTAGCCTTCCTACAGCATATGTACCTGGACACTGGCATACAGCAACAGTAGTCCCACTCCACAAAGGAGGCACCTCTACAGACCCTGGTAACTACCGCCCCATAAGCTTAACCAGCCTGGTCTGCAACGCTATGGAAAGAATCATTATGGAACTCATACACAGAGACATTGGGGACTTACAGATACTTGATCCCACCCAATTCGGCTTTGTAGAGGGCAGATCCTGCCTTTTGAACCTGGTTGACCTTTTCAAAACAGTCACTAGAGCCATTGACGAGGGCACAGCAGTCCATACAGCCTACCTGGACTTGGCTAAAGCTTTCGACACAATACCCCACTCTGGCATCATAGACATGCACAACAGCTTAAATATAAATCCATATGTCGCAAGATGGGTTGCAAACCAGCTAATGGATAGAAACCCTAAAGTCAAAATCACTGATGCCATGTCAGACTCAGAGCCAGTCACAAGTGGTGTCCCACAGGGCTCTGTCCTGGGACCCTTCATGTTCGGCATTTATTTCTCAGATGTGGAAGCAAACATGGGAGGGTAGTGGCTGACAATGTTCAAAGATGACTGCATACTAGGCGCCATAGTTGATACACCAGCTGACACATACATCCTACAGAAAGGCCTCACTGAAACCAACAACTGGTGCCGGAGTCATGGCCTTAAACTGCATGCCAAATAATGTATAGTCATACCCTTTGGGAAAGACAAGGTACCCACATATTATCACATAGACAGTAATCCACTCAGTACAGACAAAGTAATAAGAGACCTGGGGACACAAATTGATACTGACCTCTCATTTGACACCCACATTGCCAAAGTGGCTGGATAGACTTCCTACCTTGCCCACCTTATCATGAAGGGATTCACATCCAGATCAAAGGAGGTCATTGTACCCCTGGTTCACAACACCAGTGTGCCACCCAGCAACAGCCCCTAAGGCAAGACAATGTACCTAACACTTTAGTCATAGGTGACTCTATAGTCCGGCACACTGATGTCCCTCTCACCAGGTTGAATAAGGAGAAAATTACAGTCAGCTGCCTGTCGGGTGCCAGGATCCCCCACATAATGCATGCACTCAAGTCACTCCACAACAAGTACAAATATGACTCTGTCATTGTCCATGTTGAAGTGAATGACTTGAGGCGTACCTCCCTGGACTACATGAAAAGAGACATGGAAGAGCTCTCGGATCATGTGGCCCAGGCAGGTATGACCCTAGCCCTGAGTAGCATCCTGCCTTCGCCCAGAATGATACCACAATATAAGGATAAAATGACTGACTTCAACAATTGGCTAAGCTTATGGTGTCATTCAAAGGGGATCCAGTATCTGTCTGCCTGGGATGACATGATTGACAGACCACGATGCTTTGCCAGAGATGGTCTGCACCTGTCGCCCCTGGGATTCAGGTTACTGGCTAAGGCTCTTGCCACTCCTATAGTGCCTTTTTTAGGCAAACTTCAAAGGACAAAACCACCACCATAACAGGTACAAGCATGCAAAATCTGAAGGTAATGCTACTCAATGCTAGAAGTCTAAACCTCAAAATGCACTCTCGAGGCACTCCTAAAAATGGAGAACATCGATATCTGTGCAGTAACTGAGACCTGGTTCAAGGCTCCAGAGAGCACCCCTGCAATACCAGGCTACAACTCTTACACTTTTCGGCCACCAAACCAGGACCGAAACACTAAAGGTGGAGGAGTGTCAATATTCACCAAGGATATTCACACCACCAGGCTAGTTGGCCAACACAATGTGTCTGAAATTCTCAACTAACACTAGGTAAGACTGCAATCCAAATTGTAGCTTGCTACAGATCCCCCACCATACCCCACGATTCTCACTACACCTTTCTAAACATACTGGAAAATATTAAGATAGAACCAAACACCCTAATACTGGGTGATTTTAACTATCCTGCCATTAACTGGGAAAACTACTCATGTCCCAACACCTTTGTGCAACAGTTCTTGGAATTCATAAATTCCAATGCCCTGGATCAACTAATCCATAGTCCCACCAGGGGCTCCAATATCCTAGACCTGGTCATTACCAACATGGGAAATCAATGCTCCATACCTATGGTCACCCCTCGTTAGTCAGGTCTGACCATAAGCTAATCACCCTTAACATCCACATCCCACCCCCACCCCCCAGTAAAGAAACCACCATAAAAAACTTCTCCAAAGCCAACTTCATGCTACTCAAGTCAGAAGTGACAAACTTCATGACACCCATGCAGGCGG
>NC_056746.1:792525877-792540877 GCF_019279795.1 Protopterus annectens
ACGAGGGATGTAGGAAAGACCCATAGCTGCTCATTTCTTCGTCAGCAACAGCTGTGCATATGTTTGTAATTTGGTGTGAAATTTGAAACCTTCCACCCCTGAGAGAGGTGTGAGGACAACAATATTTGTTGTATAGCCAATTGTAATTGCCAGTTTACATGTCCAGCAGACATGTGTGCAAAATGGGCAACTATGTATGGGGCATAATTTTTTTGTGGGTACAGAGTGCCCTTTTATTTTTCAGGTGAGAGTGGTATGTCAGGTACAGGAAGTCGGTATAGCTGGGGAGGTAGGTAGGGGTGGTTAACAGACAAGACAAACAAGACGCATACAGGGGTGGTGTATGACACATGTGGGGGGGTTACACAATTGACGGGGATGGATGTTTGGATATCTCGAGCCCATGAGCCCACAGATGGCAATAGTGGAACTGAGATCCCCACCCATGGGCAGTTGTCACTGTGCCTTCACTGCCCAGGACGGGGCTGTGCTGGGGGCTGTGTAGGACAGGCAGCAGGCATGCCCGTGAGTTGTGCCACCCGTCCCTCAAGCTGGCGTAGGGGCCCAAGCACAGCGTGCCTGATCTCCCTACGCACCACAGTCCGGACACTACAGAGGGTGAGTGGATGTTCTCCTCCGGCCACGCTTGCAGTGGGGGGACGAACCCCATCCCCTGCAGTGCTTCCACCTGCAGGTGGCACAGGGCCACCAGAGGAGGGTCTGGACTGGGCACTATTGCCAGGTGCACTCGCCAGCTGAGGTGGGAGAGGTGGGACCGCTGGAACCCGCCTTCCCTGTCGTCCTATGTTTTGCATTATTTAATGACAGTTTGGGTTAGTAACGTGCAATACCATTCACAATTAGTTGTAACAGCATGCATTAGTATTCCCATTAACCAAACACCCATAAATTCAAGCCATTGAACAGCAAGCATAACACATGCATAATTTGAACAACAATACACAATCCAACAACATGCAGGGTTGATTGATGGCAACAGGCCATCAGGTTTGGATGTATGAACAGGGCACATGCATCAACGTACATGCAAATATGTATGAACCAACAGGACAATTGTCCAGGGGAGTTAATTGTGAATACACATACCCATTTCACATGGAATGGATTATTTGTGGTTATAGGGTAGCGTGAAGAAATATTTCATTAACAACTTCAAATACCTATACATATGCAGTACATTTCTACTAACTGCAGATATATACACACTACAGGTCTGACTACAGTTTCCTATGTGTAAACTTATGCATGTTGGTGATAGGAATGTTACTGCTACATCAATATACATTTCATTTTTATTCATACACATTCATATCTGGCTCTGTTCAGCTACAGCATCCTGCTACATTTGCTTTACATGGCTCTAGACAACTGTGGATGTTTGGTATTTCATACAACCATACTATCTGCATATTGCGGGACACACATTCCAGCTTCAGTACTTTATTCCACACATTTCGCTGATTGGTTGTACCTGTCACATTCATTTCATTCTGTACTGACTGCAGTTTACTTTATTCAGGAGTTATTACAACTTTATTGGTGGATTCATACCTCTTTCTCACACTCTCACTTGTTTTATTTTTACAATTTAGGATGGTACTTAATTCTAGGCTTTATTGACATGTTTTACTAGGTTATAACAATCCTTTCCAACGGTCTCACTTGTGTCATGTTTCAGAATTTAAACGGGGATATATTTCACACATGTGTTTTACTCAGCTTGTGTAGCTGTAATTTTCAGCCTGCTTCAGGTTATGTACTATTATATTACAGGTGGAACATCTTTATTTCAGACTTGTTTCATTTTTATTTTAGGATTACAGGCTACATCACACTTATGTAATCACACAGTACTAGCAGAATCTCTCTTACACTGTTTACTTGCACTTTATATTAATAGGTGACTACACTGCACTCTTTTGCAAGCTGTCATACTTATATTTTTTAACAGTTACAGGGAGAGAATTACTAACCTGCCTGGTGGCGCAACTGCACAAGCCTATCGGCATAGGCTCGACGATTCGCGGAACGGACACCTGCAGCTGCAATATAAATGAAGTAATATTGGAATACACATCTCCATAATATCAGCTAGGTTAACTTTCTACATAAATAATTATTTTTTTGTATCCATTGTTGATCATATTAATTAATTTTTTATCATACTTATGCATTGATTAATTATATATTTATTAATTATTTATTTATTTAATATAGTTAAATTATACTATTTACATACATATTTTAAAGATTTATGTTCATAGAGATTATAGTGAACATATAACAACATCTTTGGATTTTATAACAAACACATATATATAAATATTTATAAACATATAACACTATATTAATATATGAAATAAGGAATATATATAGTGCTTAAAGAAATAAATATATATTGGCTAAGAATGAAGTAAGACATTTTTATATATAATATGTGCCTGATATATAAATATTTATAAGGATTTTTAAATTTTAAACTTTTTAGAAGTAACAATACATAAATATATATTTTATATTTTATTCTATGAACAATCAATTTGTATATAAGTTAAACAATGTATATTGTATTATATACTCACACACTTTCTGATATATGTTAGATGAATTTTGGTGTATATGAGAAATGCATTTCAATGGTTTTTGAAACATGTCTTAGAATGTCTCTCAAAGAAACATTTAGGTCTCCAGAATGGCTTCACAAAAAGTGCTATATTGAATTTGTTTTAAATTGGCTTCTTATGTAATTAATCAATTATACCAAATACGTTGATTGAATAATTATGTTGATTGAATAATCATTTGAACTTAATTTTATCCCACTGGGTATATATACTCTCTGAGAAATGTGATTAAATGTGAAGATCTGAGGAAGCGCACTTTGGTGCGTGAAAGCGCTTGTCTGTCTGCATTTTACTAATAAAGGAGTTCGTATATGGAGTTTTGAAGTTTGTCGTGCTTCCTGGTTGCTGAATCCTACAGTGTTATTACAGTGTAATATCAGCTAGGTTAACTTTCTACATAAATAATTACATGTAACTTACTCAGTAGTGGGGCGTTGGGCATTTGCCGGGCCTCCTGGATCCAACGGTTCAGTTGGTCCTGCTTCCATCGCTTCAGGTCCGCATGGTGGTGACGGACCTGTTCACCAGTCCTTGGTATTCCTGTGGCACTGGTGAGATCATGTACCAACCGGTCCCACACCTCAGCCTTGTATGCTCCCCACAGGACCTGGCCCTGCATGAGTTGGGCCTCATGATCGTGGACGAGGAGCCAAACCATATATTTGGACTCCTCAACACCCCACCTCTGTGCTCGGAAGCAACTACCCTCTCCTACACCTGCCATCCTGACTGCAAATCGGTTCCACATTCAGTTATGCTGTGTATTCCCGCCTATGGGGCTTATATATGCCATTTTTCCCCGCACTTATCTGTGATTGGCCATTTTATAAATGTATCAGCTTCACAAAACCTGCTTTGTCATGCTTCTCTTTCCATTCATTCCTATATATATGCTATTACTGCATTTTGAAGAGCAACTGTTATGGCTTAGTGGTTCAGTACTTTGACTATGGTGCATGGTATCCTGAGTTCAAGCCTGGCCATTGCTTTTTATATTTTATGACTGTCTACACAGGCTAGAAGGTGTGTCTGTGTAAAGGCAGTTTTGATACAGCTTGCTCAACGTTGCCTGCCGGTTAGCTTGTTGGCGCGGTGCGTAGCTCCTCACAAATGGGTCACGCTGGTTTATGCATCATTTGGCTGTCAGCACGCATATTACGCTCAGCTCAGCTATGGGCACACAGTTTCAGTGTGTTACAATGCTGCTCAACCCCGGGCACTCATTTTACACCTGTTAAACCACTGCTCACCTACGGGCAGATATACTCAGCTTGTTAGAGTGTAGCTCAGGTATAGGCACTTCTGACATTTGTTTTTTTTTTATTATCACAAATTTCTTCATAATACATGGCCCATTTCATTACATTTTATATAGAAATAATTTTATACATGTACATATATGTCAGGAAATTGTTTTGTGCTTATTTCACTAAAAATAAAAAATGATGTTGTGGGGGCTCAAACCATGACTGCCTCCTCTTCAGCCAACATCTCTACTGCTACGCTATTGCTTCTTGGCTTACTTTGCATATTTAGATCTTATATGCTTTTCCACTGAATGCTAACTGTGACTAAGCGACGGGCATGCCCGCACAAACAAGCGCACTCACGGACAAACATCTTTAAAACTTATAAAAAAAAATATAACATGTTCATTTTTACATTTTATGTTTATAGTCTGTGGGGGCATGTGTTGTGTTGTGTTTATTGACATTTACGCGGACTCTGTCATGGGGGTTTACTTTTGGGACTGTTACTCTTCTGGGGGCATGTCCGTTTGCAGGGCTCACCCTACGGACACGCCCCCTACTTTCTTACACGGACCGTGTTAGCCTTGGGTGTGAGTCAGCATGCTCTCATGAATATGCATGGCATGCTGACGTCACACCGTTTAACTGCAGCCTCCGTGTAAGCCTTGTAACTCTTACACGGAGGCTTCGTGAATCCTGCCCAAGGTCTCTTTATGTCGCACTAGCCATTGCCAGAAACATCACCCTATGCAATTCTTTGTTGTCACCCTTATCAAAAGCTGTATGTTTTAATTACAGATGCTTTACATTAATCAATGCCAAATGCCTCAACAAGTCATTCTGTAACTCACAAGTTTACATTACCACCTTTAGGCTTCTCAAGCACTTTGACAAAGTAAAGAGTGTATCGTGTTATTAGATGTTCAATATTTTTGATTGTCTTTTGCAGAGAAACAAAGTATTGTGATATAACTGTTGATGCAGCCAGTGCACCTGTCATGCTACCTGCTTACTGTCTGCATTAACATTATTATTATTATTATTATTACTATTATACCTCTGCAACTCACTGGAGAAGGTGATTAAGCTGCACACTTGTGTAATAGAGATCACACATGCTTGGTGAGTTATATAAAACTTAGAGATGGGTGAGCAGATATAAGGCAAGTTCCACTGTAAAGAAAATTACAGAAGAGAGTAGAGTAAATGTTGCTTATGGTAATATGTACCCTTGTTAGCAAAGAAGACACCTGCCACCTTAAAAAAAATAGGTGTGTAACAGGGGAACCACACAGAGAGAGGTGTATTTCAGTATAGTGAGAGATACAGAGAAGGATGGTATTGGGCAGGGGTGTCATATAACTAAAAGAATTGAGTGGGCACAAAACCTCAAATCACTAAGAGGTATGCTGGGACATGCCCACTCATAAAAATGAAAATGAAAACAAAAAATGACAAGCTAAGAAATGGAAGATGAAGAGCTTGCTTTTAGTGAAACCACAAGTTCAATTAGGTCTTTTATCTTAATTTATAGAGATGTAATAATTAAAAAAATCACTCATTTTAAATCTAGTTAAAAAAACACATGCTCAAGTATGACAACAGAATTAGACAAATGTCACCATCTCATTGTTTAAAACTGTGAAATGTGTACAAAAATGCATACTATATCTTAATACTTATACCATATTCTTTTATTTTTAATGGACTTTTGAACTTCACAAATTAATTTAATGCAGGGAACATAATTACCCTCAATGGTATCTGCCGCCTGTGTTCCCTATATTCTAATGCTATCTCCAGGTCACCTTCACTAACATCTCTTTCCAAATAATCTCTTATGTAAGACAAAAACCTTTTACATGTTGAACACTCAATTGAGTGCTTTAACATTGCCCTTATTCTTGCTAATCTAGTTATGTTCATAAATTTCTACTTAGAACTTTCTTGTGGTCATCCACACATGAAATACCTAACATCCAGCACACTTGGTAACATACACAATCATATTATTCTGGAAGACTAATAATTTATTCTAAAGTTGTAGAACAACAGTGTGGTGACTATGTGGTAAACTTACACATGCTGCATCTGAATCATTTTTAAGTCCCAGTATTTAAATATTGTCTATTTGTAACAAGTTTGGAAATTTGAATTATGTTTGTAAAAAAAGCAATGATTTGCCACCAGCTTCTGAAATAACATCTGGATTTACTGTCAGAATCCACCAGTTGTTTAGTATGGATTTTTTTATCGTATAACTGTCCACCATATATGTGACACCTACTGCTAAATATCTATTGATCAAAGCTGCATCATTCATGAATCTCACAAATCACCTGTCATGCAACCTCTGAACTGAAATCTGATGTTGGGGGCAGTGGAGGGAATTTAAGGACTGTAGCACCTATGTACTAAAATTATCTGTTAATTAAAAAAATATATAAAAAACTATAATCTTAAATATGGTGATCACTAGGGGCATGATCTCTTGATTCTCATAGCCCAGTACTAAATGTATTCAAGCATAAATATAGCACACAAATATGAATCACTAAACAATTCACTGATTAAGAACATGCGGGGGATATGCACTGTTGTCCTGGGTATAAGTCTGCACTATCCACACACAAGCAGAGGGATGCAACAAAACACCCCACCAAGCACAGCCTTTCACCTAACTCTCCAGACCCCTTTCTCATTACTCTCTCTCATATTCATGCAGACACAGACAGATGCAGGGTCTATATCAGTCCGTCGAAATGGCTGACGAACGAACACCAGATGTTCGAACTGTGAAGTTCGAACAGTGATTATCGCAAAGCCACGGAACACCAATTTTTTTTCCCAGGGAAAGAATTCGGTGGGCCGTTTCTGTGGCTTCGCGATTATCAGGATTGTGGTGGGAAGTTACAGGTCGGGTTCAGGTAAGTGTGCAATTGTGTGGACATTAGGGTTAGGGAGTGGGTTAGGTGAGTTAGGGTTAGGGCGTGGGTGAGGTGGGTGTGCGATAGTGACAGACTTTAGGGTTAGGGCTGGATAGGTGAGTTAGGGTTAGGGCACGGGTCAGGTGAGTGCATTACAGTGACGGACCCTAGGGTTAGGGTTTGGGTTAAGGTAAGTGGATAGATAGTAGTGTATGTACAGTTTAGTGCAGGGTTAGATGTAGGATTTTAAGTGTTTGTGTGTGGATTGCTGTTTTTTTGGTGTGCTTGTGATGTGTGTGTGTTTCTTGGAACAGCGATTTTTTTTTTTCCCTGGGAAAAAAATCGCTGTTCTAAGACTTCGATGTTTTTGTACTTCATGGTTAGAAATTTGAACATATGATGTTCAAACTTCAGCCATTTTGGTGAACTGATATATAGGCACACACACACACACAGACACACACACACACACACACACACACACACACACACACACACACACACACACACACACACACACACACACACACACACACACACACACACACACACGCACACACACACACACACACACACACACACACACACACACACACACACACACACACACAGACTATTTATTGGGACAAAAATAGTATTACTCTCCAACACCACAGCCTTTTGTCCTAGCCCAAGGTAATAGACTGTTAGCAGTCCAGTTTATTTGGCTGGTGAGCATCCATTCAGTTACTGTTTCACTCTTTAATATGCCAAATAATTCTAAACACAAATAATAGAATGTAGCAAAGCAGCCTAGACAATTAGAAGTAGATGTCTCAAAATTCCCTTAAATCAGTATAACTGCTCAGTTACATTTACATCTTGTAGAATGAGATAGGAGCTGTTTGAATGAAGTTGCATAAAAGCCATTGAAAAGTTATGTTCTATGACCTAGAATTCTGTGCATGGAATACTGTCAGTACACAGTACCACTGCATATAGTGCCACAGACACAAACTGTTATAAATTATAAGGAATGCAGTGGCAGATTGCCATTTTCTTTTATTTCATTAACACCACACCAAATTAAATACCAGTAATAAAAAAGCGTAGATCATTTTTCTTCACCATGCTTCTCTTAAGGATGTCTTTTAGGAGCCCTGAGTACAAACATGGTTCATTGTCAAGCACTCTAATCTGGGTAGGTGCTGTAACATCATCCACATACAGTTTGTCGTAAAAGTGAAATTAGTTTTCAGGCCAGACTTCATGCTGTCTTTACAAATATTAAGCATTGGACATTATCATTAGACATGAACAGCTGAAAATAAATAGTTTATTCTCTGTCTTGACATGGAATCATGCAAGAAATCATTAGTTTCAAAAATGGTTGTTAACTAAGCATTGCAACAATGTGTACAATGTTTAAAGAGAACTATAATACAATATAGACCTCCATAACAACATGTTACAGTATAGTACTTTTTGCCCATAATCTTGGGATTTGTTTTCTGGAAAGGACATTTTAAGCTGTTCTGTCATAAAAGGTCAACCCAAATATTATTTTTTTCTGATAAGACATTACAGTGTGCAACTCTGCAGCCAGTGTTGTGCATGGAACAGAGGTGCATAAGACCACACTTTATATATAAAAAAAAAAACCTTGTGGCTCATATGAGGATAAAGGACACTTTTATAAACAATTTCTGCAGAAAGTTGCTGTTTAATGTTATTTGATGTTTAGTAATTGAATAAGTGGACTGGTCAATTGACCCTTTTTAGCCATGATCCAGGTTCTAGAGGAACTTTTCATGCTTATATCAAAGGTTATTTTCAATGTACATGTTGAAGAGTGCTGCAATGGAGTGGCATCCATTCCAGGATTTGCAGACTGAGTGCTGGACAGGTTCTGTTACCCTGTGACCCTAAATATGATAAAGTGGGCATGAGAAAAATGACTGAGTGAATGTATGAATGCAGGAGGGGCTTGAACATGATGTTTCTTTAAGCACAATGACTTCTTCAGTGAAATATTCCCAGCATACCATGTGTTGTATTTCTATGTCCTATTTACATGCAGGTCATAAAGTGGTATTTTCCATAATTTTCCGTTGCAATTATTGAGTCAGTGTATGCCTGCTTCTAAATTCCATGTTATATAAGTCCTTGTAAATTCTTTTTACCATCCTGGATCCCATGAACATTCCAATAACTTTTTCTGTCCAGCAAATGTATTTACACTTGCTGGTGTCCATGCTAATTATCATTTCACATTTTCTCCTTATTCTTTGCTGAAACCCAAATTTTTAAATGCTTTTCTGTTGAACCATCCGGTTTCCATGTCTGTACCATTGACATTTCAACATGTTGTAAGGCATTGCATGTACAAACATCAACCAATGGGATTTGACTTTTGAAATACCTGGTTTGCACTTGGACTGCCTTTTGAAAAATCTTCTGTTTGTCCAGGTTACATCCATATCCATATTTCCAACATATGTCAATTCAACCTTTTACTTTATTGTAAATCACTGTTATAATTTCCTCTTTAGACAATTTCTTTCTGGCACTCTCTACATTAAATTCTGCAACATTCTTCTAAATCATTATGAAAAAGCCACAACATTCCTCATTCTCCTCTGCACCCCCAATGAGTTCTCTCACTCTTCTTAGAGGATGTAAACCTCTACCTGGACATACACACACACACACACACACACACACACACACACACACACACACACACACACACACACACACACACACTCACACACACACACATTATATCTATATCTATATATTTATAGATATAAATCCCCTGAGTACAACATTCTACTTTTCTTTTTCAACCTGCAAAAGGCATGTAAAGTTGCAAATGCAAGTTAACTATGTCTTTATTGTTATTTTGTAACTGAGCTAGCAGTCCTGTTAAATTACTTGTTAGCAAGGCTTGCATCTTCTTTTCAGTTAATTCTTTATAAAAGCAACTGCATCAGTTCAGGCTAAAAAAACGTCTGTGACTGACCCCCCCTCCAACACACACACTTTAATAGTTTATCTATTGTTAGCTAATTTAATTTGGGCTAGGAATGAGTTTGCATGTCTGCAACTAATAATTAATCATTTTTAGACCATAATTAGCAATGTACATGATTTTAAATGGGGTTCTTTGCCATTACATATGCTAAAATTGTCTGCATAGACTGATTATCTAATGTTACTACGATTGTTTATCTCTGCCTTCTTCGCTCCTCTCCCACCTCCAATCCCCAGCCATCTCCCAGGCCCTTACATTTATTCCCTCTTAACTCCACCTACAATTTAGTACATATTACCCACCCCTTAAAAACATATATGTATTAAAGACCCTCTTCCAATTTCTGTCCCCGTCAAGTCCTGCTGCAGCCCATTCTACAGACTTAAAACTTTTTTACAGAAACTCTGAACCCACTTTTTTCCATACACAGTCCTACTTACCAACACCTTTATCCATCCATTCACATACGCTTACAGATTATATATATATATATATATATATATATATATATATATATATATATATATTTATGTAAATACATTTTAGACCCATTTATCAACCAGACACACACACACATATACTTACACATAAATATATATCAGTATCACAAAAGCACTTTTTTAGATACTCATATAATTACTTATAGCTACTACTTTGGACTACTATCCTTCTCATCAACACACATTTTTGGTTTACTCCCTCACCTATACACTTTTCACTTCTTTAACTTCCCCTGCCTACAGGCTCATACCATGCAGATTTCTGCACACAAGCTTACCACTCTCCATTAACTTAGCTATCTATATACCACCCTGCAAACATTTCCTCACCCTTTACCGGACCTCTTTATTTCCGTTTCTCATAATATTACTTTCATTAATATATTACACAGCCATCATCTTTCCAAACCTTCACCTTCTTCTTCCCGTGATCTAAACTGTCACCAGCTCAATCTCGCAATGATAGTGAGTCACTTGCTATTGCTTTGTACACTGACATCACCAGCTCACTTCACTATTATAATATTCCTACATCATATTCCAACTTCATCACAAACACACATACATTACAACACAAAACTTTCTTTCTCTCCCTGTTATCTCTCCTCTGTACCAATATACATGCTCAGATCTGTTCTCTTGCAGATATATTAAAGGTAAGAACAGCACTTTATCGACAGTGCTGAAAGTCGCATACACATACAAATGGGTCTATACCACTACTCACCCCACCCCCATCCTGAAACTTAGTAGAGATGTTCACCCTAACCCTGAACCCACACATCAACTACCCACTATGGCCAACCCATTGCTTTCCAATGCTCCCAATGTAATTTTTCCATTAGGTAATGAAACCAACTTCATTCTTTTTAACATTAACCTCAAAAGCATCTGCAACAAAATTCATGATATCCATGCATGTATAGATTTTTACTCCCCAGACATTATAATTGCCACAGAAAACTGGCTATTGCTTTGTACACTGACATCACCAACTCACTTCACTATCATAATATTCCTACATCATATCCCAACTCCATCACAAACACACATACATTACAACACAAAACTTTCTTTCGCTCCCTGTCTATCTCTCCTTCTCTGTGCCAATATACATGCTCAGATCTGTTCTCTTACAGATATATTAAAGGTAAGAAAAGCACTTTATCGACAGTGCTAAAAGTCACACACAAATACAAATGGGTCTATACCACTACTCACCCCCACCCCCATCCTGAAACTTAGTAGAGATGTTCACCCTAACCCTGGACCCACACAACAACTACCCACTATGGCCAACCCGTTGCTTTCCAATGCTCCCAATGTAATTTTTCCATCAGGTAATGAAACCAACTTCATTCTTTTTAACATTAACCTCAAAAGCATCTGCAACAAAATTCATGATATCCATGCATGTATACATTTTTACTCCCCAGACATTATAATTGCCACAGAAAACTGGCTAAAACAAGAAATAATTGACAACGAAATTATTCCCGTAGGTTTTAACATACTCAGAATGGACAAAAATCTTAAAAGAGCAGGTGGTATTGCTATTTTTATAAAAACAACTTAGAAACAACTTTAGCCCATCTAAATATCCAAAAATGTAATAATATAGAACTTCTGATTGCATATCTTAAATCAACCAAAATAACTCTATATGTATCTGAGCAGTATACATCCCACATGGCAACAGCATCACCACAGATGAAAATATCTTATACTGCATATCTGACAACATACCCCAGATCTTAATATCCTTCATCTTATGTGATCTGAATATAGACTGGAAATCCATAAACAGAAGCAAACCCAGCTAAGAAACTCCACCACCAGAATCAACAAAAGCACTAATAGGATGTCTGCACTGGAATGGATATTGACAAACAAACCGCATAATATAAAATCTTCTGGTTGTTTACCAGGTACTATAAGTGACCACATCCCAACCTATGTAATCAAACAACAACATGGTTCACCCAAACAAATAATTTATAAATAAGTATGCAGTTTAACCAAATTTGACAAAAACACATTTATTACAGCCCTGTCAGACTACAACTGGAATGCATTAAGAGTAATACCCCTATATGAAGCAGTTACTCACTTCAGTTACACCTTCCTAAAAATACTAAATGATTTAGCACCAGTTAGGACAAGAAAGGTAAAATGTAATATAATGCCATAGCTGACAAAAGGAGACCACCCGGCTCATGCTGCAAAGAGATAAAGCACAGAAAGAGTGGCATAAGAATAAAACACAAGATACCTACCAAAATGTTAAATATCTCAGAAACCGTACCAAGATCCTTGTTAAAATGAGAAGAAATCATACTGCAGCAATCTCCAAAAAAGCAACAAAAGAACCCCAAGCTAGTATGGTCCTCTATAAATAAAGTATTACACCCCAGCCATACCAATATACCGTCATTCTTCTTCAGACAAGAAAGAGTCTATTGCCACTCAGTTCAACACTCATTTTATCCTGTCAGTTCAATCACTAATCATTGACCATCTCACTTCACTCCTCCAGTTTCCTGCTGTTCTCGAAAGCAGCAGACTGTCTTTTAGTTTTCAGCCCATCCCAACATCAACCATAAAAAATTACTAGCCGAGTTAAAAACAACAAGCTGATAACCTCCCAATGAGTTCTTCAAAACAGATGCAGAAGCACTAGCCTTCCCTGTCTCCATTCTAATCAGCTGGACAGTAACTGAAAACTATGTCCCATCCATCTTGAAAAAATCCATTATTATACCCCTTCACAAAGGAGGCACTTCAACAGAGTTAACAAACGATAGACCTATTGCTATCCTATCCCCCTTTCTAAAATAGTTGAGGAATATATTCACTCTCAGCTTATGAAACATATAACCAAACACAACCTCCTCTCCAACACCCAGCTCAGTTTCAGGCCCAACCACAGCACTAATACTGTCCTCCTCAATTTTGCCAACATAGTAAACCAATACAGAAATGAGGGGAATCTTGTTTCTTCACTTTTCCTTGACCCTTCCAAAGCATGTGACACAGTGTCCCACCAAAAGCTCCTCTCTGAACTTGCAACACTAGGTCTCATTTACCCCTCCCTCTCCTGGTGTCATAGTTATTTATGCAATCATCATCAGGCAACTAAATGGCAGCAAAACTTTTCAGCATTTTAACCAATCTCTGTTGGTGCCCCCCAAGGGTCAGTACTCAACCCTCTTCAATTTAATATTTTCATAAATAAACCGCATACCGCTACAACACTCTCCACTCTCATACAATATGCCGGTGATTCAGCCATTATCTGCTCGTCCCTATCCATAACAAAATCGTAGGAAATCACTCAAAAATCATTTACTGACATTGAAATATGGATAAAAAATTCTAGCTTGCTAGCCAGAAAAAAACCTTCTTTTATTTACTCCAAAACAACACCTTAAACAGAAAAACACATTTCAGATTATCTCAAGTAATTACAAAATAAATAAATAAATAAAAACCATAAAACAAACTAAACTACTTAGTATCATAATAGATGTCAATCCCAAATTTGATTGCCACATGCTTCATTCCATCAAGAAAACTCACCAAAATCTCTGCTCCATCTATAGGGCTAAACACTACCTGAGAGATCAAGCAAGGATAACTTCAGCAGCAACATACCTCCTTCCTTCTCTATTATATCCTTCCCCTATACTTACAAATATCAACACTATGTATAAAACTAAATTAGCCTCCTGCTACTACAAGTTAGCTAAATTTGCAACCCAACCAACCTTATAAAACACACCACTACCTTGCATTAAAACAATTCAACTGGCTTGAACTTCCAAACCAGTTGACATATACTCTACTAATCATTGCCCACAACCTATTGTACTCTGCAGACAAATGCCCAGCATTACAAAATACTCTACTGTATTATTCACCAATTAGAGACCTTCTTTCTAGGAATAAACTTTTAATATGTATCAGTAACACATTCAGCACTGCTGGAGACTCTTTCTAATCTCATTATGTGTCAAAATTCTGGAATGAAATCCCCACACAGTTAAAATAGATAGAAAACATAAATAGTTAAAAAACTTTGGTTAAACAGCACCTGTGCCAAAGATGGCTCTGTTCTTCCTGCTCACCTGGCTAGCTTTACTCATATTACTTTCCTCCAACTCTTACAATCACTTTGCTTCCCAATATGTTTGCAGCTTATTCCTCATACTGCACTTGTTTCCTAAACTGTTACACTTCCTCCTTCTCTCACACACCACTAACTATAATTCTTCCTCTGTCCATTTATCTTCCAGTTCATTTTTGTAACTTCTCCTTTCAAATATCTCTTATCATTTTAAGCTACATTCTACTTGTCTGTTTGTAAATTATTACTAAACTGAAAAACACCCCAGTTTGATTTCTCCCATGCACCCATTAATTAATTAATTAATTACATTAATTGTTACTGTATTTTATTTCTGTATTCAATAATTAGCCAATTTATGTTAATTTCTCTCTTGTATTTTTGTGTTAAAATGTTATGATCATATAATTAATATTTAAAAATCATGTAACTAAGCTCATGTATAGATGTATTTACTGTGCAATTATAAAACTACATCTTGTGTAACTTAAATGTGGAGCTTTTCTCCCTGGGTCTCCGCTGAAAATGGATTTTGC